>NW_024342644.1:553415-603623 GCF_902729225.1 Pteropus medius | reverse complement strand
AGGTCTTTGAAATGGCTCTCCCCTTCACCTGAAGAGCTCCTCCCCTTGACAGACACATAAAAACTTCCTCCGATATTTCATGTTCTTCCTCAAATTTTGTTTAAGAAAGGTTTTCTGACCATTCTATTTGAGGAAAAAAATACAAAGTATTGGAGTATTGGTGAGAAAGAAGAACAGTTTGGGAATGTAAAATAATCCAATCACATTGAAACAGCTTGGCAGTTTCTTACAATGTCACACATAAACTAACGACATTTTCCAGGAATTCCACTTCTAGTTATTTCTCCAAGAGAAATGAAAAGCTAAAGGAAAATATCAAGTTAAAAAAATACACACACACACACACACATACAGATACACACACATATTTGAAGTACTGAAAGGAAAAAAAAAAAAAACCTATCAAGCAAGGACACTATACCTGACAAGATTGTCCTTCAAAAAATGAAGGTGAGATAAAGACACTCAGGCAAACAATAGCTAAGAGAATTCATCTCCAAGAGATCCGCCTTACAAAAAATGCTAGAGGGAGTTCTTCAAGTTGAACAAAAGGACACTAAAACAGCAACATGATAGTGTAAGAAAATATGAAACTCATTGATAAAGATATATACATTCAAAGTACCGAAAAAAAACAAAACAAAACTACCAGTCACAGATACTATACCTGACAAGGGGAGGAGAAATCAGAAAATGAGACTAAAAATGGATTGTTTAATGAGGTATAAGATATATCAGGAAAGCAGTGTTTTAAGAGGCAAATGAAGAAAGTCTTTTAAAGAGGAGGGAGGGATCAGCCATATCTAAATGCTGTAGCAATTAGAACAGGAACTAGGACACAAATTTTGGTTTTACTAACATGGCTGGCAAGAGCTGGATTAGTGGAGTAGTAGAGTGAAAGCTAGTAAGAGTTGGTTGAATTCCTATCATCCTGGAAGGCTCTCATATGTATCCAATATGAGTTCTGTCTCTTTAGCAATCTTTCTCACACAAAAGGAAAGCATATTTCTACAATATTTTATTTCTGTTAATAGAGGGAGGAATGGTAAGTGAAAGCAAAAGCATATTATTATTTACAAATTTATTCATTCTCTACCATTGATCAGATCTCCATCTCCTTCTCAATTTCTATTACAAGGAAAAAGAGATGTGACACATGACAGGTACTCTTGATAGGGTGAGGAGAAATTTGGGAACAAATAAACAAACTTTGATTATTGATATCAGGAAGGCTTGATTGGAAATGCGTGAGGTCAGTCTGAGAAACTGAACATTCCTGGAAGAGTGCTGAATTCTTCATTGAGGGAACAGATTGCGGGGGAAGGTGGACATTAAGGATGATAAGGACATGTACATCCGCCTGATTATTTTGCTAAGGTTCAGTCTTGTTGAATGCTGTGAATGCTGATTCTATCAATAACACCTAATGGCTTTGCTTTAGCCATCCTACGTTGGTATAAACACTTGGTTATGTCCTAGCCTAACCAAAAGTTACAATGAAACTCAGAGATATTCAATTAACTTAACAAATGATCAATTTGTAGAGTTTGCTGTACGTGTAGTAACATGCCCACAAAGCAACTCTTTGTGATCCAGCAGCTGTCCCATCCTCAATTCACAGCTTCATTAATCATGTGCTCTGCTTGCTATTGTCTAAATTACAGAGCTTTTTGACAAGGGAAAAACATTAGAAGGAAATGTTGCCTACACTTTGAAATTGAAATGGCCACAGGCAGAAATGGGAAACACATTTTTGAACCAATGATAGAATCTTTTTATTGCTATTTTAATTAGAATTTCATATATCCACATTCTTTATATATAGATATATATATATATATATATATCTGTGTGTGTGTATACATACATGTGTGTGTATACATACATGTGTGTGTGTATGTGTGTGTGTGAATATAAAACACCAGATTACCAGCACTATATTTTACTTTCTTGTGTATTCTTCTTTCCTGCATGTCAAATATCATAAACTAAATCAAAAAGAAAAAACAAGTATTTCCTTCTCAAAGCAATTTCATGTTTGTATTTATAGATGGAAAATCTGATGTCTCTGTGTGGAAAACAACCATAAACTGATAAAACAAATATTACAGGTTAAGCTCTCATGTCCTGGCTATGATCTGTCAAGCAAGTGAGAAATCCTGCTTCTCGATTCTATCTTCTTTTACTCTTCTATTAGAAGTTTGTGAAGAGATAAGGATGAAAAATTCAAAAATTCTCGGGTGTCTATTTCTTACCCACTCTGGTAGGTTACAAAGTTTGTAAGATAGAAGTGACAAATACTTTAGGTTTCCTGATTTTTTCAGATATCAGGAGGGATGTGCTTCCAGAGAAACTCACCCCAGGGCTGAATCTTGATTAGCTGAAGCAAATTTCAACAATTTGTTTCCATGATCGTCATTTATTTATTTAGGGAAAGGGATGTGATGTATTTCTGGCCAATGATCTGAAGCCACTTGGCTGGGGCTTCTGGGAAAGTTATTCTTGTTCTTAAAAAGAGACACAAGTCAAGGAAACATTTTCCTCTCTTTTCCTGCATTTCTCTATTTAGTAATGGCTGGATCTGCTGCATTTGAGTTGTAATCATAAGAAGAGAAGTCAGCATGCTAAGGTTAGCTGAGCAGAAAGGCGGAAAGGACTTGAGTCCCCAAAGATGTTATTGAGCAGCTGAAGTTAACAATCCTGAAATTACCCCCTCTGCAGTTCTTATTTTGAGAACTAATGTTAGTGAATGTTCTACTGGATGTAATTTTTATATTATCTGTACTTCATTGTTTTTCCTCATGATAACAAAACAGTCTGGCACAATCTGACATATTTACGATAGTATGATTCAGTGGATGTACATAGAATTTAGAGGCCACGGAACTGAACTTGAATCCTGACTACAAGTTTCTAACTGGGAGAATTTGAATCAGTTACTTCATTCATTTGTTCATTCAGTCAATATGTCAAACCACAGACTCTTATTAGCTGCACTGTCTGCCCTCACTTCTATAGTCCTTAAGGGTGATGGAAAGGGCATACAAAGTAATACAAGAAATAGGCAGTTTAGATATCTCTGAACTTTAATACAGATAGAGCTCAAAGAGTTAGAGAGAGAGAGAGAGAGAGAGATATCACATTCTTGTCTCAGATCCCTGATTTTTGGGTACTCTTCCAAGTATCGATACTTCCAGCTGATAGATATCATGTGCATACATTACCTAGGTGGTTCGTTTTCTGAGAGTGACTCCTAGCATTCAGTGAGAGAAGTAAAACCCAATAATGTCCAGAATATCTGTCAAGCATACAGGTTCAAGTTAAGCTTTTTGTATGTAAGAGTTTTTTTTTTTCTTCCCCAGTTGTTTGTCGGAGCCATCCATACAGATGAGAGTGAGTCAATTGTACATCAGTTGGGACTATTTCTTTACATTCCATTTTTTCCCAAGTAAGCCAGTGTGTCACGTCCCATTTAACAATGTCGTCAGTTACCTGCAGCGAAACTCTTCTCAAATACTCCTCAGATTGTCTCATAAGTTGGAGACAGCTAGATTTTATGGAATCCACAATATTTAATTTGCTGTTATCTTATGGTCATTAGTAAAATAATGGAGATCTTGTCACCGGGACAATCAGGAGTGGCATATGTGCAGTTGTCCTGCTCAGATTCCTTCTTGTTTTTGCTGCTATTATTATTATTGTGTCTAAAAGAATGCAAACAATTTCATTATTTTTTTCTCTCAGGTTTGTTTATCTCTCATAAAGTCTCACTCTTTGTCTCAATGACTTACTGGTTTGCATATATTCTCCTTTATTATCATAGATATTTCTACTATTTATCTTTTAAATACATCCTCTCTTCTTATGCAATGGCATTCTCAATAATGGGGTTGGTCATGATAAAGAACATATAACAATTCTATTAGTTTACCATGAGAATTCAGGAAGATGCATACATAATAGTGTTTTCTTAATTGTTAATTATTATTTAGCTACTAATTTTAACTATTAAGAACTAAATTTAACTCTTGGTAAGTCCTTACAAATAACAGAACATTCATGTGTAATGGCATCAAATTTCAATAGAAAAAGACAAGTTTTTGAATGCCTTACTTTATTGGATAATCTTAGCTTATAATCTTCTATATTAAATCAATATATATATAGTAATAAAAAATTTAAATAGTTTTCATATTTAAAAAATATATCTGGCACAGTGATAAACATTTTTAGTTGTCTTTAGCATCACACAATGTAAAATTGTATATTCAATACACTCCTAAGTATCTAAAAGAAATTAAAATGAAGACTCAGATACTTGTATGCTAATGTTCATAGCAACATTATTCACAATAGACGAAAGGTGAAAACAACTCAAACATCTATCAACAGATGAATGGATAAACAAGATGTGAAATATAGATACGATGGAATATTATTTGGCCATATAAAGGAACAGAGTTCTAATACATGCTACAACATTGATGAACCTTGGAAACATTACAGGAAGTAAAATAAGCCAGTCACAGAAGAACAAATATTACATCGTTCCACTTATACAAAATATCTCTAGGAAAGGACAAATAGAGACAGAAAGTAGAGGCTGCCAAAGGCAGAGGTTGTGGGGAGAAAGCTATTGACTAATGGATAAATAATGTTTTGGGCGATGAAAAATTTTGGGACTAGAAAGTGATGATGGTTGTAACAACACTGTGAATGTAATTAATATCACTGAATGATACACTTAAAAAAACAGTTAGAATGGCAAATTTTATTACATATATATCCGTATTTAACTACAAAGATAAAATAATTTAAAAAAATAGTGTATTTTGGTAGATGTTTCCACTGGAAAATATTTTATTGAATTTAAGATTTTTACTTGCAAGGGGACCTTTGTTAGTCTAATGAGTTACCTATATATGAAATGCACAGCTCACTTGAAAGTGAGGTACAAAACATTCTGACCGGTAGATGTTTAATAATCCTCTTACTTCTTGTGCCCCACACTGATAAAGAATGGTCTAATGACGATTTAAGTTACAAGGCTCTAATAATTTCTCTTCTCTCATTCAAGTACATATTTTCTTAACTGATCATTTTCCACAATTTGAATTCTTCTATATGTGCAGCAGTGTATTTAGGTACTGTTTCTTTGTATTTGCAAATATTAGCCTAATATATAGTCATGACTATATTGTCTCTTTGCCTGAAAGTAATAACCAATTTCTACATCACATCCACTCCACACTTAAAAGTCAGGTAAGCTTTGCAAAATTCTGATTACATTAATGAGAAGCACAATGATTCAGAAACTGTATTTTAAGGAAGAAGATTCATGGGACGTCTGCAATGAGAGAAATCTGTCAGGGGCCCTGAGTCATCCTGACTCATGAAGAAAGGGAGACAGCATGACTAGAGCCTCACCATGAATAATTTTATCCCCTAAAAGGGTTTCCACTACTGGGGTGAGGAGAAGGACAGTGGTTTGGAAGATCATTAGAAGTGGACTGTGAAATTGCCAGAGCAAGCTCAATCTTTGTGGATATTAAGAATCTGTATGCCCCAGATACCACGAAGGCTTGATTACAGAAAACCCTCAAATTATGGAAAAGTTATACTACTGGTAAAGAAGGACATTTTCTGCCCTGGTAGGTGACATCAACAAGTACTATCAGCATATAGCTCATATGATAAAGGTACTTCCATTATTTGTAGGCTACCAGAAAAAAGGAAAAAATTAGGTAGCAGTGGTCAGAACAACCTCAGGTGACCAAATAAATAAGAAACAAGTAAACTATTGAGATATTACTGTTTTATGGATAACTTACAGGAAATATGAGTTTACCTTATCTCATTCTTGGGTATTCTTCCAAGGTGATATGGACAAAGAATACTTGATATTTCACTCTAGTCTAAGTTATCTGGATTAGAGTTTATTTATGTTTTGTTATTGAGAAAATAAATGCACCAAGAAATGTGCTGTGTGCTGATAATACTAAAAAGAATAAGACATTTTCCATGTCTTTAAAGATAAGTGGGGAAACAGACAACTACGCAAGCAATAATTATAACTATATGGTGTGATGACTAATGTGATGGGGGTGTTGTGGGCACATGGTAATTTAATCTAATTAACCACATGTGGTAGTTTAGAGAGAGAAACCAAGAACAGATTCTTGGAGGAGTAAGTAAGGCTTACACTGATAAATATGATTTTAAATTAGTCAAAGGACATGAAAATAAGGTTAGAAGAGGGGGTGCTGGGAGAGATTCATAGGCAGAAACCTAACAATATTTTGTTTTTATGAAGTCAATCCAATTAGAGTATGTTGTAAGGATAAAGTTGAGGATTTTTTAAAGTATCATATTATTTTCCATAATAATTTATTTTAAGGGCTAATGAATAGATAAACAACAAGTTTCTGAAGAGAATTCTGTTTTTCAGAGAGAAAATTCCTGGTCAGTGTTAAGTATTAGTAATAATCTCATTGCAAAAGAAATTGTTCATTCTCTATACTGTAGAGTGTGTGTGTGTGTGTGTGTGTGTATGTGTGTGTGTGTGAAAGAGAGAGAGGAGAGAGAGAGAGAGAGGGAGAGAGAGAGAGAGAGAAAGAAATCGAACACCCAGTGCTGCTATAACCAGAGGAGAAGGAAAAAGGAAGAGAATGTAATGTTGGCAAGCCATTGAAAGCATCATTTTTGCCTCAACAGGGGATAGAATGGAATTTCCTGCCACTTATCTGAGCCAATTTTAGACAGCAGAAAATGGGGAATGATCTCTGACATCATGGGGCTTACAGACTGGGAGAGGATATAAAGTTTAATTGAATAATTACAAATTTTAATCAAGGAAGCAAACCTTTTATATTTATATATATGTAAGTATGATATATAGAGAGATCTATCTACCTGTTTATCTATATCATATATCTAGATAGAAAAATAGATACAGTTCCTTACAGGGACATGAATTTACCTAATTGTGGGACACACTTAAGTAGTTTCTATAAGGATAATAGTGGAGCTTGAGATTTATACAGCAGGCAGTTGAGAAAAGAAAATGGATTTAAAGTGGTGGGGAGCGGGGATGTTGGGGCGGGGAGAACAAGCTGGAAGCGTGAGTCAAAGCCCATGAGGATGGAGTGAAATCAAAGTCTGCTTTTGTTGCCTTTGACATTGGTGGTACAAGTGGCCCACAGAATCTGGGGCTCTTCATCACAGAGCTGACTAATAAGCATGTACACCTGGCCCAGAAGTTGGAGAATCTGAAGATGGATGTAGGGGAATGTGGAGCAGTTACAGAACGGTGTGCTATTTCACAGAAAGGAGATGAGCCAGCAATTAGCAGCAATACATGTGAGCTACAAAGCAGCTGCCACTTCACTTCTGCACTCTCGATCTCCCATAAAAACCTCTTTTTGTGCCTCACCCTAATTGAAAACTTATAGGAAAGAGAATTCTGGGAAACGGTTTAGCAGAATTAAATTGAAAACACATTACAAGGCCACTCAATATTGTTAGAAAGCAGGTTTGCTGCCAGCAATAAAAGATGGTGAATGGGATGGACCCAAAGAGGCTTCGAGGATGCTGGTCATGTCCCGTTTTTAAAATCTGGATGCTGGTTAAACAGGTGTGTTCACTGTGTGAACATTCTTTGAATGGTGCACATATGATTTATGTATTTTCTCTGTGTAGGTTAAACATCAATAAAAAGTAAGCAAAAGACAATAAAGAATCCCAATAATCATAAACATGGTGAGAATTATGAGTAAGTAAAGATACCATGAGGGCTAATAAATAAATGGAGCTCACCTAATAAGGGGCTCAGGAAAAAAATACTCTATGTAGTTAATTTTTAAGATAAAATGATGCTTAAGCAGCAGCTGTTCAGGTGAAGGTGGTACAGATAGTTATTCAGATGACAATTGAGAGTGCATTATGAGCATAGCTGAATTGAGGAGAACAGTAGGAGAGGAGGGAGATACGAGGCTTGAAGATGCAGAGACCAAATAATGGTGTCTTAGTCTGCTCTAAGTCTGTATGGCTGCCATAACAAAATACCATGACTGAGTGGCTTAAACAACAGAAATTTATTTTTTCACAGTTCTAAAAACTAAATCTAAAAGCTCTATCTTCAAATATCGTCACATTGGGGTTAGGCCTTCAACATGAATTCTAGGAGCAGAAAATTTAGTCCCTAGCAAATCGAGAGCTCTGTCTGAGATGTAAAATATTTTTCACTCTGTCTTAAGTACGAGAATAATGTATTTAAGGCTTTTATGTGTGAGAGTGATCTCTTTTGAGGTTTTGAAAGACCACTCTGCTTGTAGACTGGAGAGGGTGAAGAGTAAATGCAAAGATATTAGAAGGAAGTTGAAGTGCTTTAGGATGAGGTAGGAAACGACTGAATAGATTAGATGGATCAGATAGTGCTGTAAATTGGTACAAACAGCACAGAAGAACCTTGGTATGAATCCAGGCTCTCCCACCTAACAACTGATGCTTTGGAGCAATTAATTGTTTAATCTATGTATTAATTTTCTCATTTGTAAAATTGAGATCATCATGGAATATGTTCCATAAGATATTATAGGTTCGATTCCTTGGGACACAGTCACCATAAAGAAACTGTGTGTAGGAAGTGTCTTAGAGAGTGCTGTTTGTGGGGGATAAAAGAAGCAGGATTGAGCAGGGAACAAATTTAAGAGTGATAAAGTCACGGCAAAGGTCTCAGCCAATTTTAATGAGAGCCCTGGAGTAGGATGGTGTGCCTCCCCCAGAATCCTTTCAGATTGGAGTGACAGGGTTTGCATTTAAATTTGTGTACCAACAGAGCTTTGGGAAGGGCTGTAACATAGGGTAAGGCCCTTTAGACAAAGGCGAGTCCTAAAGATGGTCTGCTAAGAAGTGTAGGCTGCAAACACTACCAACAGCTGAGGGAATGAGTGCTTCAGTCATGGAGAGGGAAATCTGTGTGACACAGCTCTCTATAGCCTCCTTACAGGGTTTTTGAGAGAATTAAATAAGCTAAGGCCTCAATGATGCTTAGCAGTGCCTACTGATTACCTGAGCTATCTATGTTAAAAAATGATGATTATTTCTATGAAATGATAAGGATAGGCTTCCAGAATATATTCTTAAGGGATAAAAACATGGAGCAGAATACTTATATAATACGTAGTATGCTTATACTTTTTTTCTTTTTGGAAGAAAAAAGAGGAGTGCATTTGGTCGTATTTGCAAAAAGAAACTAAAGAGCAATATTAAAAAAAAACTAATGAAAGTAATTATTTATGGAAAATGTGTGTTTTTAGAGGGGGATAAAAGGTGTAGCTTCTCACTCCCGCTCTGAGTTATATTTGAACAATAAGTGGAGTGTGGGAAAGGTTCAGGTGTGAAAGCAAAACTTCTATGTAAAAAACTTTCCATATACTTTTGAAATTTTGATAATAAAAATGCATAATCTAATTTCAAAATAATTCAAAAAAATTCTAAAATGTCTAAAATTAAACACAAACTAAAACAAAACCACCAAAAATGTATTAAAATGGCATCATAAATATAGTAATAGAAAAGTGTTCATATTAAATGCCATTAGAATAAATTTATTTCATGTAAGTTGAAAATAAAAATATTAACATAACAACTTTGGCTATATACACTTAGAAGGATAATGTTTAGGACCAAAAAAAGAAAAAAAAAAATACTAAGTAGTTCTTGTTAAAGTAGTTTTGTTTAAAAAGTAGTTTTGCTAAAGAAATTTTATTTGTTGCTATTTTGAAACTAGTCCCTTTTCACTAAGGGACCATGTCATTAATAAATCATATTAATAATGTCAAGAATCAAGATTTTCAGGGTAAGATAAATAAATATAAATATAATTTAAAAATCAGAGAAATTAAAGGAATTACTAAGATATTAAAATTGAATTGGAAATACCAACAGAAACTAATGGTTTTTGAAAATAACAGTAAATGAGCCTAGAAGCAATATTGCCCCAATATAGCTAAAGGCCCATAGAGACCAGAGTTTGTTTTCTAATACTATTTCCCACCTACGAAATCAGGCTCCTGTGAGAAATGCATTATATATATATTTGTATTCATGACATTTTTGAAAATGTCATGATTGTCTACACAAAAGTCATAAGGCATCTGCAAGCAATTACTAGACATTAATTAGTGAATATAAGGTCAAAGAATACAAGGATACAATAAAAGCACTTGTATATTTCATAATCTCAATGAAGAAGTAGGAATTTAAAAAAGTAAAAATACCTAGAAATGTTAAAATGTTCGGGACAGATATAACAATATACATGCTCAATTGTATGTTTGTATATTAGTTGAAAACAATTGGAAAATTGGAAAATACAATTTTAAAACTTATTTTTACAGTAGCATCAAAAAATACTTAAGATATAAAAAAGGTACACTATTCCCACACTAAAAACTGAAAAAAGTCCTAAATTAAAGGAGACAATAAATGTATTTGCATGTTAAGAAATAAATTCTGCACAAATTGATCTACGGATTCAATTAAATCAAAATCATAATATCAGCAAACATTTTTGTAGAAATCGAGTTTTTCAAATTTATATAAAAAGTCAAAAGCTGAAGAGTAGCCAAAGCAATCTTAAAAATGGAAAATAAAATTGAAGACTTAAACTACTTGACTTCCAGACTTACTATAAAGTTACCGTAATCAAGACAAAGTGATATTGTAATAAAAATAGATACATAGAAGAATGGAACAGAATAGAGTCTAGAAGCAGGCAGACACTTTTAAAACAAATTGATTTTGACAAAGGCACTAAAGCAATTTATTGGGGAAAGAAAAATTCCTTCCACAAATGGTGCAATTACAATGGAATAAATAGATGAAAAACTTGGATATGTTAATAACTACAACAAGAAAAAAACACTCAATTTTTACTTCAAATCCTATGTAAAAAAATAATTTGAGATAGATCATAGTCCTAATGTGCAAGTTAAAACTATGAGCTTTTAAAAGAAAGTAAAAGAGATTATGTTTACACTTAGGGTGTAGGATATATGTATATCCATACACACACAGATACACATACACACTAGGTATGGTATATAGATATAAGTAAATATATATACACACACACATATGCATGATAAACATAAATGGGTGTTGATATCTTTAGTTATCACAGAAATACAAATTAAAATCACAAAGAAATAATAATGTGCACAGTACAAAGACTAAAGTTTAAAAGATCAACCATACCAAATGTTGGCATGGATGAAATACAACCAGCACTGCCATACATTCATGGTAGGAATAGAAAAGAATGCATCTACTCTATTATCTACTCTTAAGATATATACTGAAGAGAAATGAAACATATGTACACAAAAGGACTTATTCATAGATGTTTCATTTATAACAATCATAAACAAAAGACAACCAAAATATCCATCAAGAGGTACATCGGTAAACAAATTGTGCTACAGTCATCGAATGCAATACTACTTCGCAACAAAAAGTAACAAATTACTGATACATGCAACAATATACTTGGCATTATGCTGAGCAAAAGTATCTGGACAGGCAAATATATGATTCAAATATATGGCATTCTAAAATAGTCAAAAGTATTTTATGAAGGGAAAGGACAAAAATGTGGTTGCCTCTGTAGGCAGAATATTTTTCAAAGGGGCAGGAGGCAACTTTTTAGGGGTGCTGGAAATGTGTGTATTAAACATCTATAAAAACATTAGTCAGACTCATAGAATTTTATACTTAAGGATTTACATTGAATGCCCTGCATGTAAATTTTACTTCTAAAAAGAAAGCACAAACACATGGCAATCTCTGGTTATTAGGTCTGCTTTTTCACAGTACATGTTTTAGCAATTCTGAAGGTACTTTTTAGGCTTGAGTAAATGAGTGACATGTTAATAAAGGGAGATAAGTTTCTTACTGTTGGAGAAAGAAGTTACAAATACAATCATGAGGAAATAAATTGACCAATCCAGGAGGTAAGATATAATGCAAGACATCATTAGCCAGATCCCTTCAAAAAGTTAATATTGTGGAACACACACACACACACACACACACACACGTGTGCACGCACACATAGAAAACACACTTAAAAAGTAGTGATAGTGGGGTCATGCTTGGTTAAAAGTTTTCTAAGAGGTAAAATATCTAGATATAATGCATGGTTCTGGATTGCATTCTAGCATGGACAAACCAATTTTAAAGTACATATCTGGCTTAATAAGGAAAACTAAAATATAATCTTGCAGTAGATAAGAAACAGGTACACAGTAGGTTACAGATCATGACCTGAAAGAAACAGGTTATAAGATAGCATATATAGTGTAACATTATTTTGGTAAATATTATTATTTTATATGATATATGTGTGTGCATGTATGTATATATGTATATATATATATATATGCATATATATATATATTCTAACTTTCTACAATATTATTATTTTATATGATATATGTGTGTGCATGTATGTGTATATATATATGTATATATATATAAATATTCTAACTTTCTACAATGTACTTTACTGATTTTTGTAAAAAAAAAAAAGTGAAGATGGTGAGCAATATAAAGTGGGGTTATATGAAACAGGACAAATTCCAAGGAGGAGAAGAGAGGAGAGGGAGAAAGGGGCAAAGATATTATTTAACTAAATAATGGCTGAGAACTTCCCAAAAGTTGATAGAGATTTGAACATCCAAATGCATATATCCCAAATTTCCCCCAAATTTTAACCCCAAATTATCTTCTCTAAGATGTATTATGATAAAACTGTCTAAAATCAAAGACAAAGAGAGACTCTTGAAAGCAGTAGGAGAAGCTTGTCACTTACAACAGGAATCCCATAAAACTACCAGAAGATTTTTCAGCAGTTACATCATAGGCCAGGAAACAGTGAGGTAATATATTCAAAGTGCTGAAAGAAAAAAAAATTGACAAACAAAAATACTTTATCTAGCAAAACTGTCATTCAAAAATGAAGGAGAGATAAACACTTTGAGAGACAAACAAAAGCTTATGGAGTTCCTCACATTACAAGAAATGCTGAAATGTATTCTCCAAGAAAAAATGAAAAGATACTAATTAGTAACATGAAAACATGAAAATATAAAATACACTAGTGAAAATATATATATTCAAATTCAGAATATTCTAATACTATAATATAGTGAAATGTTAATCACTTAACTCTAGTATAAAGTGACAGAAATATTAAAAGTAGCTATGCTACAACAATTTGTTAATGAATACACAATATAATAACATGTAAATTGTATTATCAAAAACATAAAATGTGGGAGTAGGGAGAAAAGGGTACAGCTTATATAGGTAATCAAACTTACCAGCTTAAAAGAGTTGTAATTATAAGATGTTTCATGTAGGCTTTGGGGTAACCGAACAGCAAACACTATGAGATAAAAGGAATAAAAAGGAATAAAAGTATACCGATAAGAAAAATCATCAATGCACAGAGGAATGCAGCAAGAGAGGAAGAATGGAATAAAAAAACAATAAAACAATAAGAAAACAATTAAGAAATAGCATTAGTAAGTTTTCACCTATCAATAATTAGTATAAATGTAAATTGATTAAATTATTCAATCAAAAGGCACAGAGTGACTGAATGGATTAAAAAAATAAGACCTAACTATATGCTGCCTACAAGAGACTCACTTTAAGAATATAGATAGGCTGAAAGTGAAAAAATAGGAAAAGATACACTAAGAATAATAATCAAAAGAGAGTAGGAGTATCTGTACTTATATCAGACAAAATAAACTTTAAGTCAAAATTATAAAAAGAGACAAAGAATGTTATTATGTGATGATAAAGGGGTTAGTGAATCAAGAGCATAAAATGATTGCAAATTATTCACCCAATACTGAAAGACCTAAATATATGAAGCAAAAATTAATAAATCTATAGGAAGAAATAGACAAAGTGCAATTATATTTGGAGATTTCAATGCCCTACTTTGAACAATGGATATATCATCAAGACAGAAAATCAATAAGAAAACATTGACCTTGAACTATACTTTAGACCAAAGAAATCTAACAGATACATACAGAATATTTCATTCAACAGCAGTAAATATAAATTCTTCTCAAGTGCACCTGGAATATTCTCTAGGATAGATCATACATTAGGTTATAAAACAAGTCTTAGAAAACTTGGATTTCAATCTAATTATACCACAATGGTATGAAACTAAAATTAATAACAAGAGGAAAATTGGAAAATTCATAAATATGTGGATATTAAACAACACATTCCTGAACAACCAATGCATTAAACTAGAAATTAAAAGGAAAATCAAAAAATATCTTGAAAGAAATGAAAATGGAAACACACATACCAAAATCTATGGCATGCAGCAAAAGCAATTCTAAAAGGGAAGTTGAATGATTAACACATACAAAAAAATAGAAAGATCTCAAATAACTTAATTTTACACCTCAAGGAACTAAAATCCAAAGAATTAGCAGAAGGAAAAAAATAAAGATCAGAGCAGAAATAAATGATATAGAGAATAGAAAAAAAAAGAATAAAAAAGATGAGCAAAGCTGAGTTTTTTTTAAGATAAACAATATTGACAAATCTTTAGCTATACTTACTAAGAAAAAGAAAGAATTCAAATAAAATTATAAAGGAAAAGGAGATATTAAACTGATAGCACAGAATATAAAGCTCTTAAGAAATTAATATGAGCAATTATAGGTCAAAAAACTGTACAACCTGGAAGAAATGGATAAATTTTAGAAACATACAACCTACTAAGACTGAATCATGAAGAAATGGAAAATCTGAATAGACTAATAACAAGTAAGGAGGTTGAATCAGTAATCAAAAATGTCACAACAAAGAAAAACTCACTATCACATGGCTTTATGGTTGAAGTCTACCAAAAACTTGAAAAAGAATTAACACCAATTCTCCTCAAACTCTTCAAAGAATTGAAAAGGAGAAAGTATTCCTAAACTCATTTTGTGAGATCACCATTATATTGGTAACAAAGCCCAATTAAAGATACTACAAAAAAAAATGATCCAATCTCTCTGATGAATATAGGTACAAAAATTTCAACAAAACATTATCAAACCAAATTCAAAAGCACATTAAAAGGATCATACGCCATGGTCAAATGGGATTTATTCCTGGGATGGGGGATGGTTCAACATACACAAATCAATAAATGTAATATATCGCATTAACAGAATGTAAAGTAAAAAACATATGATCATCTCAACAGATGCAAAAAGAACATGTGAAATATGCGACATCCTTTCATGATAAAGTTGCTCGACAAATTGGGCATAAAAGAAACAAACCTCAACATTATAACCACCACATATGACAACCCCACAACTAACATGGTTGTGAGAGGTTTACCACTAAGATCAAGAACAAGATAAGGGTGTCCACTCCAATTAAACATAGTATTAGAAAGACCTAGCCAGAGCAATTAGGAGATAAAATAAAGTAAAAGGTAACTATATCAGAAAGGAAGAAGTAAACGTATTGTATACCTGAAAGTTGCTATGAGAGTAGATTTTAAATACTGCTACCATAACAATAACAATAATAAAATGGTAATTATGTGAAGTGACGAATATGTTTTAACTAACCTTATTGTTGCAAACATTCCCAGTATATACCTACATTGTCAATGCATTATATATCTTAAACTTATGCAATGTTCTATGTCATTTATATCTCAATAAAGTTGAAAAATATACGGAGAGAGAAATTCTCTTGGACATTTAATTATATGGCTTCTCTTTTTCTCATTATTGCAATGCTTTATTCAATGCACCTTTAGTACCACTTTACTATATCTATTTCTGTAAGAACTACTGACTACTTAGGTAGACCAAAAGGAGAATTAGGCTTGTATTTGCCATACGCCTTCAAGGTTTCCCTTCCTTGAAATACCTGGCATCATAGGAGTAGTTGATAAATGGGTAAATACTCATGGAATAACAAAAGGGCAGTAATAGCTAAATAAAAAATATGTAATGTGGAGGTTAGAAAAAATATATTTAGTGTCTCTTCCATATACTTGTATCCACCTACCTGACTGGTATAAAAGTAAATTTAGAATTCTATCTGCTTCTAAATTTCTCTACTATACATCAATAAATGGTCAAGGTGTATTTATACTTTCTCTGATGACTATGCATCAGAAGAATAGGCAGAAGGGAACAGATAGCATGGCTTTGTTCGCCATTTCCTACCACTTGCTAGAAATCTCTGTGAAACACAGAAGGATCTGTGGCAGAGTCCAATGAAACCAGGATCCATGAGGTTAGATATTTATCTCTATCTTTATATGGCAATTTACTTGTTGGAGAGCCAAAAGGCATGACAACAGAGAGAAATAAATGAGCTATCGCAACAGGAAAAAAAATTCCTACACCCTGTTATTTATAAGAGCTAAACTTGAGTTCAAAGCATATATGTCTGCACCAAGATTTCATTTTATCACTTAATGAAGCCAAATGGAAATTGTTTAATGCAAGAATTCATAGTATAGTTCATGCAAATGGGGAAGCAATCGAGTCACAAGAGCTTTCAGATTGTCTTCTAGTGTCTATAATATACTGAAATGCAAAACAGACATCTACAGAAGCTCCTACTTTGCTTCGAATCACTGAGCCAGAAACATATCATCTCCCATGAAGGGGAATCAGCATTATAGCATGTATTCATTCAAGTTTAAGAGATCATCTAGTGGAACACATTTGATACATTTCCCTTCTGCCAGAAGAAACAAACAAACAAACAAACAAACAAACAAAAACCAGATAATTGGAAGGCCTATTTTGAGAAATTTGATTCTCCTAAAAAATAAATTTATATGAGTTGTTTCAAACAAATCCATGTGATTTTGTCCTGATGTGTCCTGATGTGAGGTGATTTTTAGAATGCATTGGTATTTTTATCTTGTCTTTTGTAAAGATTAATAATTTTTACTGGTAAAGTTCTTTGAAGCCATGGATAAAATGTCTGAAAATTTATCTTTTCATCTGGCATCATGGTTTCAAAAATGTAACTCTACAGATTGCATACCATATGTTTTCAAGTATAGGACTATTTTCCAAAACTATTTGCTTTTTATGTTCAATAACAGAATTACTTGTCTGCTGGAAACTGTGCAATTTTGTTATGTAATTATAATAAATTTTAAGAGCTGACATTTTTCTTTTTTTTGAAAGAATAGTTTCATAAATGGAGAAAGAGAATTTTTAAATTCTACCCTTTGCAGCTGAGAAGAGGGCTCACACCCATAAAAATGACATAAGATGAACTGCAGATTGATAGACTGGTTTAACCGTGATATTGGATTAAAAAGGGAGGAATTGACTACAAATGGACAACGTGAAAAAATTGGGGGGGGGGAGGTTATAGAACTGTTCACTATTATGATTGTGGTGATAATTACATGAGTCTATATGGACTTTGAAACTCATAAAACTACATACACAAAACATTGTATATAAAATAGAGGTATAGAAGTAGATGCATGAATGTATACATTTTCAAATTAACTGAACACTTAAAATAGGTAAATTTATTTGTGTGTATATTCTACCTAAATGAAGTTGATTAAGATTACAAAGATAATCTTATCATTTCTTACATGGTCAAATCTGCAAAGGTAGAACCTATATATTTGGTCAAGCTCCTGTCATAAGGAGAACAAATAATATTTTTTATACAGTAAACACAATAAAATAACTTTGAACAATATCAAATACATAATATCTTACTTCAAAACATATTAGCCATTTTGAGTAAGGCAGTCAACATAATTGACTTGTGTTTAACTTTTTAAACTAATTGAAAATACTAATCACAGTCTTCCTTTTTTCCTGATTAAGTGCTTAAAATTAGTCCCTAGGCTTCTTTCCTCCCCTCTATTTCAGATCCTAGAATTATTATTGGAAAAGAACCCACATTAACTTTAGAACAAGAGTTCTATTTACATTAACAGAGTCTTTGCATACATACCAAGACAGAAATCAAGCAATGAATCTATTTGTATTACGAATATACTACTACCTGATAGAAAATTATATTTTGTGTTCTTGCTTATTGTTTGTCTTTTGATGACTTAATTTTTCTCAACCACTTTCCTCTTTCAAAATTACTACAAATCACCATTTGCATGCGATATCAGAAAGTCGCTTGACATAATCAACATTTTATATCCTCTAAGTTCTTTTTCTCATTAGATGACACCTTTTGTAAACTTTTCTCATTGCATTAAAGCATTTTCATATCAAAACATGAAAATCTCAATTTTAAAAATATTTTAATAAATAAATAAAAATTTAAAAATAAAATCATTTGAGAAACTAAAGCTCTCATCAACATGCAAAATGAAAATTGTAGGTTGATAAAATCATTCAACACAATTACAGACAGGAGATGGCTGTTAGGTAAGAAGAGATGTCAATCGAAGGACAAATAGGATAACCAAATCAGTGGACCAAGAGTAGATTTGGGGAAAAGTTTTATCTCCATAAATTTCCAATTGGAGAATTATTTTTAGGGCTGTGTGTGTTTCCAATGTGTGCCACTTATGATCATTATAGTCTTGCAACTACTAAAAGACTAAGCTTTTTCTTTTATATATTTGTGATTTAATGATCTCAACTGAAATTTTACTTACTTTTCATTTGTTTGGTTATTAGTGAGACAAACCTTTTTCTCGTATTTATTGATCTTTTCTATTTCTTCATTGGTTAATTTACATAAAATTTATTGAGCACCCAACTGCAGTGAATGAATAAAGCACAAACATTTCTGCCTTCATGAAAATTACATTTCAGTAAATGCTCAATCAAATTACTTGATGATTTTCTACTGGTACTTTTATTATTAATATATTCATATTTAGCCAAGTTAATGTGTATCATTTAATTTTGTATATTTTTACTTTTATTAAATTTATGTAGTTTTTAAGCCCAATAATCCTTCCCTAGGATAATTTTTAGATTTGGTATTGATGCTTGAAAAAAATGTTTTCTACTTATATTTATCTTATGTTTTTTTTTTTTTTAATAGAATTTTTACTCAATTTTGCCACAGGAAATATATTGATATGTGATGACATTTACAACTTTTAAAAAATCTCCTCTAATACTGAACTAATTGTCAATCTTTTATTAAATAATTCTCCCTTTCCCTATTGATTTAAAATGACTTTTATGATATATTGTATAATTTTAAACATAAGTCCTGTATTAGGAATACTTCTTCCCTCGTATCATTTTGTATATTTTTCCATTAATTTTCTCCTTATTTGTCAAGCATTATTATGTATTTCAATATGCGGTCACACCTCTTTACTCTTCTTTAAAAAACAAAACTATCTTGGCTAATTCTCCCATTATATAATATTCATTAAACTTTTTAAGAAACACTTCGCCATTTTCTAAGAGGAATTATGTTAGAATTTTGTGCAGAATTATTTTAAAACTGTTTTAAAAATGAGAATAAATTATCATCAAAGTATTTAGCATTCCCACCTAAGAACATGATATAGTTCTTTTTTTAGTTATATGTCCTACAGCAGTTTGGTTAATTCCGTGGTGTTTTATATTTTTAGTTGATAATACACATGGAGTTATTTCCCATTACATTTTCTGATTTATTGTTAAAACTTTTTTTTTTGTTTTCAGTCCACATCATTCCCTTCCATCCCTCCACCTCTAATGATTTGGACTAATTGGCTTTTGTGATCCTGAAGTGCTTTATAATGCTAATGAATTTTGTTTTTCTTCTTTATTCACTCGGGATACTGACTTTAGAAACCAATCTGGTTTACAGTCGTTCAAAGATCGCCTCTTTCAGTTTAGTTACTGAAAAATGCTTTCTTTTTTAATTTTAAAAACATAATATTCCAATGACTTCATACTGATAAACGTGTGCTACTTTTCAGCTTAGATTTTCAGCCCAGATAACACAAGCTATTTATAAATGACAAGGCACTGCAACCAATTAGCCCCTGTGATATATGTTGTTTTTTAAAAAGTGGGATAAAGCTTTTAGGTAAACAAACAAAAAGAAACTTCCCCTGGGCTTGACCTCTCAAGTGCCTGCATAAGCTTAAAGGTCTAGGGAGGGGGAACATAAAGGCATCTATAAAGCTTCGTTTGGGTTTCCATTTGTCTCTTCATTTTCTTCTCATACACTTACACAGTTACTCAAAAGAAAGGCATTGAAAGTAAAGCTGAAGCTGTGCAAAGAATTTCAAACATAATGAGAAATCAGAAAAAGCCTGTCTTCTTTTTTTCCTTCTATTTTCCTGCTTCTGATTGAGTTCTTGCTCTGCAAAATTTGTTCCTTCAAGGTTTAAAAAAAAAAAAAAATTATAATTGCATTTTACTATGAATTCCAACTGAGACAGACCTGGACCTATTTCCATGTGGAGTCCCAGCCCCGTCAGTTATTTTCTCAAGGATCTTTTATAAATAGAATATAAATTGCCATGTCGAGCACTAGCCCAGTCAGTTGTCTTTTCAAGGATCTTTATAAATAGGTTATTGAATTAATTGGTCTTATTGGAATAATTATCTTTCATCACACTCAGGCTCCTGTTCACAGAATCTAGAAACAAAGAACAACAAGGGAAAATTGAAATGGGATCCAGAATGCAGCCTTTTGTTTACCTCAGAATAACAACCCTATGTTCAAAAGCCTAGGCTTTCTGCTAAAACAAAACATAGGATAGGGGATGACCTTGGCAATTACCTAATAAATTCAATCACTCAAGAGTCAAACTGAATTTTACTATACGTGTAGTTTTTTTTGGTCTTTCACAAAACCATAGCTGGATTTCATCTATTCAGACTATGTAGTCCCCAGAGAACAATCTTTCCTTGACCCTACATACCTCTTCTACATAATGACACAGAATTGCTCAGAGAGAAAAATATATAAAGTAATAAATTTAAATATATTTATAAAATATATAATATATATTGTTATATATAAGCATTTGAGACCCAGCAATCCTATTTAGTTCAATATTTCTTCCTGCCTTGGCTTCTACACCATATCACATCTCATATTGAATTATAAGGTCTTTCTATTTGGTCCACTTGATCATGGATGACAATCTCTAACTCTAAAGTCTGCTTCATGACTTAAAAGCTGATCTGATTCAGCATTCCTTAGATCTCTACGGTTTGAACACCCTATCCACCCTTTATCAGATGGCCATCATCTCCTGGCTCTGATTTGCAGACTTCAATTATTTCCAACTTGACTGCTCCAAATAGCTCACTTTAAATATCTTATAATTATATAGTATTCTCCAGCCCAGACTGGCCTAGTCAGTCCAGCTAGGGAAAGGACATTTCTGATCCTACCTAGAAAGAATAACCTAACACACCTATTTGTTTGTTGACCCTAGACAATTTCCCAATTATGTTCACTGCTGCCCCCTTTAAAATAATCAGATGAGGTAAAATTAATCCAATAAGAATATATTTTATCTTTTTTTCTAAATTATTTTTAGGAATAAATTTTCAGAGTTATATATAGCACTTTGAACAGTGATGAGAGTGAACAATTTTATTCCTGATTTGGTTTACTTTTTCAATTATCAAGCTTTGTAAGACTATTATTTTTTAGGTAGAGGAAAGTCATTATAAAATAACAGCAAGGCTTTTGTGTTTCTTGAAAATGCTTTGGTGTTATTTGCAAACTCAGTCTAAATAAGAATTTCTGAATTGAATTTGAAAAAAATGTAAGACTCTTGGAATACTCACAGAAAACTCAAAGTACTTTAATGAAGAAAACAATCTAATGGGAAGTATTGTACTATTATGTTTTAAAAAGCAGCCCTATCTTAGACAACTACACTCCAGTAGCAATGAGCACACCTAAGTCCCAGATATTGCTTTCTAATACATTCTCCAATGAAAGGAATCTGAGCTTATTGGAGATGACTGATTCTAGGAATGAGGGTTATAAAACACAAGATAACTTGGAGTGTTATATAGTGTCAGAAAGTGAGTGTATGCTCAAAAACAAACAAAACAAAAAAATTCACATTGATAAGAATTTGTCAAAGGCATACAGAAGCCAAGTGAAATAGTGTCCAGTGATCAAAGCTAAAACAATTTTAGTTACAAAATAAAGTTGTATTGGTTTACATACACATGTGTGTCTATATGTATATATATATTATATTCATGAATCCACATTGATAGATAAATGATTGAATAAATAAAAAGAGGATAAACAAATTTGAAGACTTCCAAATAATTTATGTAGATATTCCATTTTCAAAGGAATGCACCATAACTCCTTGTTGATTGCAGATGGTGACTTCCTTCCAAAGGGTACAGTATGGAGAGCAGAAGGAAAAACGTGATTTCATAGTGCGGAAACCTGACAAACACTATTATTAGTCAGATTTTTATAGGTTTTTTTTTGGTAATGTCCTAGTTCTATACCAGGATTCCATCAGTAAAACTACATCACATTCATCATTTATTTATTTATTTGTTTGTTTGTTCATTTGTTTTCCTTAGGCTCCGCTTTCTTGGCTATAACAAATCCTTGTTTTTAAGATGACTTTGACAGGTTTGATGGTCAGGTATTTGGGTTTTTGAGATCAAGATCACAGATGTAGTGACATTTTCATCATATCATACCAAGGGTACATATTACCAACATGACTTATCACTGTTGATGCTGACCTTGATCACCCAGTTCAGGTAATGTTGGTTAGATTTCCCACTAACAAAGTTATTTCCACTCTCTCTCTTTTCATACTGTACTCTTGAGAAGGAAGCCACTATGTGTAGCCCACACAGAAAACTTATTGTTGGGTATTATGGGAAATCTCTGTACATCTTCATAATGTTTCTGTAAATCTAAGACTATTCTAAAAAGTTTATTTAAAAACTCAATCAGCTCAACTATTTCATATAATTATCCCTATAAAGTGTCTAAACTGAGAATATGAATTCAATAGAATAGTTTTTGCAAAAATATTTTTTATTCTATTTAAAAACTTAAAAACTTGCTACTGCTAAATGAATCAATGAAAATCTTTGATCACATTGGGTTATGCTTCCATCTTACATTTAGCCCTAAGGAAAAAAAAATTCTAAGCATGAGAATGGCAAATGAGGGTTTTCACTAAACATATTTATACATATATTTATGTTATTAGTGGCCTGAAGATTAGATTATAGTTTGTGTTTTTGATTTTATACAGAGCAGTGGTTTATATGCAGAGCATTGATGCTGGTACCCACACCATCTAAACTACTTAGCACGACTCTTATTTTAGATTCATTATGTGTGATAAAGTTTGATAGATGGAGATATGCCAATGTTCAATACTTTTGCCCAATAGTTATGCTAAGCTGCTTCTTCCTTTGAACATATCAAGTTAACTAGCATTAACCTCAGCACATATGGAAAATTTGAACTTCTAAAAAAGTGTTTAAAATGCAATGAATCTTTGCTCTTTCATCCAGAATTTATACATTTTAAAAAGCATTTGTAAAATGTGCCCCTCTTGTAGCAGTTTTGCTTGGCTAAAAGCATCTCAAATGGAGTCCTTTTCTAGTCAATTTTCAATTCACAAAAATTAGCCTCTTTTTTCTTTTCAGGATGACCAGATATTTTGACTCATCATCTTACATGTTAATAATTATGTTCAAGAATAAGAAAGAGTAAATAATGTAAAAACACTCAATGTAGTTGAAATCATTTAGTCAGAAAACATAGGAAAGCCGCAGATGTAATCAGAATAAGAATCATAAGATGTGTGGCATGTTTCACTTAGATGGGAGAACACCACCCTTTTTTGGGTCTTAATCTTTGTCTGAGACTTAATCTTTGTTTTTTAGTGAATAATTTACTTAAGAATTTTATCTAAAATAAAAGAACTTTGCTAAGTTTGTATTAGCAAAATCTTAGACTTTCTAATCCCAAATTCCAATAATAATATATTCAGCAGTGAGTACACTATTTGATAATCTGTTCTAATATATAGTCTGCATTCTAAAAATCCTTTAAAACTTTTGATATTAAAGTACGGTTTGTTTATGTAAAAGTAGAATATGAAATATATATATATGTATGTATTTATGTATTTAGGTTATATATGTATATAACCGGAGTTTATGCAATGCATACTGGAAGATATGATGTTTTAAGCTTTCAGCTGTCATATATGATATTCTATGTGCTAAAATGCTTTAACGTGCCACTCAAAATATAGATTTCGTAACTACAAAGAAACTTTTCAATCTGTTAGACTATAGACTACTGGGATATAGGAAAAGTAGATATAAAGCCTTATAATCTAATACATGGGAAAGAAAAAAAATTCTTTTAATTTCAAAGTTTTTTCCTTAATTATTAAGTTCTGTTTCTTGTTGTCTATCCTGTGTATTCATAATTTAAAAGATGGGCTGTAACTGGATATAAAATGCAGAACTTTGTTTTTATTCCCATGTTAATAGCCAAATGAATGTTTTTATCTTAAAATATAACTAGGAAGTGTAATGAATTTAATATCTATGAATCCAAAGCCAATTTTTCTCTCTGGTTCATAAACTGAATTGCAACAATTACAAACATATACAATCCATTTTTATGAAAAAGACAATTCTTAAGGGAATACATTTTCTGTGACTTTTGTTTACAAGCACATGAGAATTCCTTTGAATTAAAACCTCACATAAAATGTAGACAAACATACAAACCACTTCAAAAAACAACAAAATTTACCAAAATAAACCCAAATAAAACTATAAACAAACCTGTTTTATTAAACTATTAATTAAATGCAGAAATATTAAGATATTTGAGTCGACAGACTCAGCGATCCCTTCGTACTCTAAACTGTAGTGCAAAAAACAAGGATATTAAAATGTCAGTAAAAATTCCATTTAACCATACTACAGCTAAATAAAAAAAGGCACTCATCTTTGGCATCAAATTATTTAAGAATCAAGAGGCAAGGTAGAAAAAATAAATGACTCTATAACAAAAAGCGTAATTCAACCAACCACACTTGGTACAGGGAGAAAGGCCCAGCAGCTGAACAGTCTCCTACAGCAAGATTCTTCAGTTGAACATAGGATGGTATTTGCTCACCGGATAAAGTGTGAGTGATGA
This sequence comes from Pteropus medius, assembly GCF_902729225.1. Lineage (NCBI taxonomy): Eukaryota > Metazoa > Chordata > Mammalia > Chiroptera > Pteropodidae > Pteropus > Pteropus medius. The sequence goes on along the minus strand of NW_024342644.1, from coordinate 578,420 downwards.
GCATTACCTTGTGTAGAAAGCTTCTCATTGGCTGGTCAAACAGAGAAGAGGGAACAAAGGGATCCTGGCAAAGTGGATCTCACTGACATTTACATATATTTCAGTAGTGATGGTTTTAGACTTATTGTTAAGAAAGTCCTGTTAACTCTCTTTTCTAGACGTCAATTATTTCTCTGGACTCTCTAGTTTGATTTAGTTCCTTGAGCGAGGCAGCTTCTGTTATAAATTTCCTCCTAATTAGTGCAAGAAAAAGAATCATGCATTTCACTGAGTTATTATAATGTTAAAAACGAATACACCTGTTTTAAATAATATGTAACCTAATATATAATTATCCGTATTGAAATATATAGTTGGTCGTTTAACTGTTCTACAACATTATATATATGTATATACACACATACACACATATATATAATCGCATTTCTTAAAATATTGTTTTGACTTTAAATTTTTTTATTGTTTTCATTCAAGTGCTTATTTGCTCTCTATGAAAATACTCATTATTTATTTGCTTTTCCCAGAATTTCCAACCTAAAGCCATCAATCATTCATGATAAAAAAAATTAAGCTGTAGTCTCTAAATTCCCCCTTTAATTTTTAAAAAACTCTGCTATTTCTGGACTCCCCAGATAACTGGTTCTTTCAGAATAGACCATCATTCTTAAATCACTTTCATGTGCCAATAATTTCTTTCTTTAATGAACAACCAAATTTGAAGTAGTGACTCTGCTGGCTACTTTAGGGTACTGTGTTTTCTGTGTGAACAAGTAGAATTATAGAGCTGATTCTATTTTCATTGGAGATTGATGCTACTAGTTCCTCAGTCAACAATTCTTCATATCTTAAACTCTGAAGTGATTATCTGATCCCAAAGGCCAAAGCTACAGGATGATTTAATGTTTTTAAAAATACATAAAACTAAGAAAAAAGACCAAGGGCATCAGCATGCAATATATAATCATTATAACAGAAATCTGCCTAGCTACTCCAAAGAGGAGATAGTGAAACTTATCCAGGTTCGTGAGAAGAGACATTTCTGATTATCTTAGTTCTAAGAGTCCAATAGCAAAGTCAAGCTGAGTTTGGATCAATATACACATTAATACATACAGATAAACAATGCAGGATCTCAATTAGAAATGTGAATATAATCAAAATATTATTGACTATGTTCAGAGTACTATTTAAAGTCATTTAAAAACTAGCAATTGCCACTACTAATGCATCTAGCATTTCTGGTCCATATTATCCCCATTTATGAAGTATAGAGGTAAAACTGGATATGTGATAACTTTTTTAAGATCTAAAATCCCAAATAATTATTTGGAATATCAGAGAAAATTTATCTCTTGAAAAATACAAATGTATTTATTCTTTGATTCAGCAAAATTTACTGTATATATATTTTATATATACGCTCTATGTATGTACCTATACTCAGTGCCATTCATTCTTCTGTGTACTAGAACACAGTGGCGAATAAGACAAACAAGGGTTCCTGCTCTTAAGAAGATAATAAGACAGAAATAAACAATTAAATAAATCATAAGTGAAATATCATTTCAGACTGTGAGAAGAAAATGAAATACAAGGGAGTGACTGGAAGACTGTCACATTAAATTGAGTAGTCAGGAGTAGTCTCTTTGAAATTTGATTATATGTTAATTACAACTGCAAACCAAGGCAAGATTTTTATAGGAGTACAGAACATCATTTATTTTTACTTTTTTCTAAAGAGCACACTCATTGTCTCCAGAGAATGGATTGTAGGGTTCAGGGCAAGGCAAGCGTGCCAATATTAATGCAATAGACCAAGACTGGTAGCGGGAGAGATGAAGAAAAGTGGGAGGACTTGGGATATATTTTGAAGGCGAAGTCAAGCAGATTTGTTGATGTACTGGATAGCATGAATGCTGAGGGAAAGGGCAAGATGAAGAATTATTTCTAGATTTAGCAATCATTTAAAACTGGGTGGGTGATAGTACCATTTACTGATGAAGAACCATGGTTTGGAGGTTTTATGGGACTCAGCCAGGAAGTCTTCACGCAGGGTTTCTCTTGTAATCAGATAGATGGTAGCTGGTGCTGCCGTTCTCTTGAAGGTATCCTCAATCACATCCTATAAGTAATGATTAAAGCTGCCTAACAGGGACTTCAGTCACAACATCTCCACGTGGCCTTCTCTTGTGCCCTGGGCTTCCTCATAGCATGGACATTTGATTACATGAATGAGGTTCTATCACAAGAAGGCAAACGTGCACATATTTTCAAAACCAGAACAATGTTACTAATAAAGTTACTAATAAATAAGTCAGATTATGTCACTCATCTGCTCAAAATACTTGAATGACTTCCTGTCTTATTTAAGCAAAGCCAAAGTCTGGACATTAGCCCACAAGGACCTTCATTATCTGGCTCTCCATTATTTCTCTAATCTATTTTCTATTTCTCTTTCTTCTTTCTTTCTTACCTCATTTTTCAAATATCACCTCGAAGAGACTTCCGGTTTCCCTAGTTAAAATACAACTCTACAAACATCCCCTCTTCTTTTCAGTTATATTTTTCTCCATAGCACTTATTCCTTTCCAACATGCTATGTATTTTTCCTACTTATTTTGTAAATTTTGTCATCCTTCATCTGAATGTAAACTCAAGGGGATACACGGGGTTTCATCTGTTTTATTGCTGCTGTATCCTCAATGCCTAGAATAGTACCTGAGCTATAGAAGGCATTCTGTACATATTTGCTGAATGAATATACAAATGACACTTGGAAAATTAAAACAGATGAGAAAATGAATGCCAGAATCTGAGGAAGTAGACACTTATTTTAAAGATTTTAGATTAGATTAATAAAAAAGTTCAAATTTCTCCTTCTGGCATTATTATTTTTAACCTTTATGACATTTATTAGTTCATTTAAAATCATACTACTTTTGTACACCATAAAATCGAGCAATTGTTTTTCTCTTTCCTTCTGCCATTGTTCCATGGAATGGTATATCGATGTTATCTAGAATCATTCCATCACAGAGCCAAGAAGATTCTACAAAAGTCTAAAAACAACTAGAAATAGGAATGCATAATCTAAAGGGTAATTGATATTCATTATTGGGAAAATGTGGAATATGGAAGTGAAAAGAAATTTAGGTAGATGTACTTCTAAATATTCTTTTCCTATTACCATTTTCTACAATCAAGCAGAACCTGACAATTCCCAAAATCAAATTAGCCAAACAAAGAATAGCTATTAATGTAACAGCCAACCACAGTTTGCCTTCTAGGTATTAGAAGATTCAAGTCCTTCCCATGTGCAAAATAAAATCATACCCCTCCCAAGACCCTCATCCCAGCATCAGGCTCAGACTTGAAATGCAGAATATCGTTATCCAAAATAATTGTAGGGGCAGATGAGGCTGCTCAGGTCTGCTGCTGCTCAAGTGTATTTCTCTGAGTGAAAGGACTTGTGATATGGTATTTGTACCTTACTCAACAAACATAAAACAGTGGGACAGAAAACTGCAATAGACATTCACATTCAGAAAACGGTAGAACTGAAGGTACTGGCAGTTATTATTTCATTGTTATTCTGAAATTCAGATGAGTATTTGCTCTTGGGATAAAGAATGTTCCTTGATTATGATGTGGTAGTTCGCTCTGGAGAGGATTCTTTGTAGCTGTTAGCTCTACTCTCTTGGCTATGCCCACTAAGTGATTCTCCCCTTTACATAAGAAATGGCTTATGTTTGCAGATAAATAGCTTTCTCAGTCTATTTTCTGCTGTACTAGATTAAAGACCCAGAGGCTTCATTTTGTCAAGTGTCTATCTTTTTTAATCCAAGTTTTCAGTGCTTTGTCCAAATAATGCTCTTAACAATTTGGAGTTTTCCATGTATCTTACATGATTTTACTCCCTTGGTTAAAATAATACTCTCAAATTTCTTCAAGACGGGCCCCCTATATACATTAAGCTACAAGTCAAGATACTGCAGAACAATTCTCTAATAATTCTTAATAGCCTTTTAACTAGCTTAGAGTTTTCACTTTAAATCTTCCAAAGGAATATCAGGACATTGACTGCCACACCTTGATTTGATCTTTAACCTGAGGCCATGGTTTACTAAGAGTACCTGAGATTTAATATTTTTCCAAAAGCCATTTATAACTTTGTGAACTCTGATCAATAGGAGAAGAATCAGTGAATAAGAATCACTTATTTTTGACTCCAGCAAGTCCTGGCTACACTATAATTCTTCTAAATTCTTCTTGAAAATGGAACAAATACTATATAAAAGAGCTACTGAAACACAAGGCTAGAGATAGAGGTAACTTCGAGTTCAGATATGAAAGATATATAGAGAAGGAAGGATCCTGGAGTAACTGTCAAGATGATTAAATCTCATACTCACACCCGTAGTCGACAATAGAATTTCATCAAAATAAATAAAAAATTCCAAGGGTCTTTTGAAAATAAAATATAGACAGAAAGGCATGGTACTATCAGCCTCTGAATTTCAGCACTGGCCATTCTTTAGCCCTTCAGTCAATTAAATTTAAGGTTAAATTTAAACTTATGTGATCTATTAATTTATTAGCACGTTTTATTCTGTGAGATTTGGAATTCGTGATTCAGGAAACCCAGGTCTAACTAAAAAATTTTCCTATAAGTGAGAATCATTCAGCTTAACCATTCTGGGTCTTATTTCCTCATTTGTAAAGAGTTGTTTTGAATGCTACTTTTACCTCTAAAATCCTATCATTTTTCTAATCAGTTTGCTCTTTCTTTTTAGTTAATTCTGCCATTATTATAACGAAGATTTCTGATTTTCAGATTTGAACTCAATTCACGTATAACTATTAAAATAGTGCTCGTGTCTATAAATATTGACATAATTAAAGCTTAACCTGCAAAAGATAATATAATGAATAAAATTTCTTTTTGCTGCTTCAACTTCCATGTCAATTCTTTCTTTTTTTGTGGAATTTTTCTCTTCTTCTCCTTTAGACAATTGTAACTTATTATCGCTTCTATAATCTTTCCATAAAAATTTAACCCTGAAAACACTGGATATTAAAATTGATATCTATCATCTATCTATCATCTATCTATATTCTCTGCCTTAATCCGGAAAGAATTAAACAAATAAAGCCAATCAATGTAAATCAGTGATTGTATAGTCAATGGCTATTTTTTTAAATTTTAACCCTAATATCTAACTGAAGTAAACACCTACTTTTCATGGATATAGGATATTAATTGATAAAGTAAGAATGTTCTATTTGGGGAAGGGCAGAAATTTCTGGAATTAATTAAGTAGTAGGCTGCTATTCCTCAACTTAAACAGAAAATCAGTTCCGTTACCTTTCCAGTGTTTCTATTTTGTCACATATTAATTCTACCTATGCAGCATTCCTTAATACAGATCTTCTGTGTGTGTGTGTGTGTGTGTATGTGGTTGGTGGTATGGGTAGTTCATTTTCCTCTGTATAAATCTGTGCAAGCTGCAGATTTAAGTTCAATCCCTACTCTATAGGAGGTAAGAAGAGATAATGAATTAGTGTTTTCAACAAAGAAGATTATTCAGAAGGCCTCTGGAACAGGCAGAGAAGTGGGGCAGTAGGCTAGTCTTTTATTAAACACATATCCAGTATCTCTTTGAAAAATCCTTCCCCTAGTCTCTCTAAATTTAAAGAGAAAACATCTAAAATCTGGGCAGTGTGAAAATTATATTGTTTTCTGAGTATGGAACAGATCACGAGAAGCTATGAGTAAAAACCTCCTTTCTGCAACAAAAATGTTACATGGTTCATTTGCTTAAAAAAGAAAAAAAACCAAAAAAAAAAAAAACAAGGGAGGGTTGTGTGAGGAATTAGGGCAAAATGCAAGGCAAGAGGAAAACCATGCCAGGCAAATAGTTGCCAATAACCTAAACAGATGCCAAGTTAATTTGGGGACCAATTAGTCATACGTTCTCTTTGAACTGCGAACTTCAAAACTACAAAAATTTCAGCTTGAGATATCATGCTGTCTCTGGAAAATATCCTTTGGATAATCAGAGTTATAATTACAGTTGAGGTGATGAAATATGTTCTTTAATCTATATTTTGGCCGATGTTGTTTAATTCAACTAATATTTTTTTTCTTCTTTGTCCCATTACCTTCTTAAATTTTCTTTAAATTTCTTGGGCAAGTCAGTTATGCCATGTAGTACATGCTACTGTATAAGGACATTAGTGCCAAAACCAAAGAAAATGTTATCAGGGGAACGAAAGCCTACAAATCACTATGACTGGTATGAACATTCTTGCTATTGTTAACAAATTGTGTCAAAAGCACATACGATGAAATTCAAATATGCTAATGCTACAAATTCAATTTGACTTTACAGAGCAGATTCATGCCTGGACCTCAGAACCATCACTGAAGTATACAGAGCTATTTATCTGTTATTTTAGTCACTTACTGACCTAAGATATTTTATTGGAAAGCTACCTACTAAGGTAGAAATGGGAAAATGGGAGTCAGGGAGTAGGAGTGAGGCTCAAATTAAGATGAAACTATTAGTCATTACTAAGGCACTATCTTTAGCTGAAAATGTGCTCAACATTGTTAAAAACTGCAGTGTTTCCATGGTAGAGTTGATAAACAATTTTGAATTAATCAGAAGACTGACTCCCTGCACAGACACTCTGTTCTTTACAATCAATCCCACTTTAAAATAAGAAACAGAATGCTGATCTTTCAAATCTGGGATAATTCCTCCTAATTCTTCAAGCCAGGATTGTACATAGATGGTTCTGTTTGTCCTAAATGTGAACTATACTGGATGAGGACAGAATTGTGGGCTTTGTGGCCAGATGATATATCTATGTAAGGTAATTGAGCAGTAACAGAGACAACATAAAATGCTTCCTGGAACTAAAGAGAAAAGATGAAGAAAAGAAAGAAATGAATATTTATTAAGGACTTGCAACATGCAAGACATTTTATATGTGAAATGCCTAGCTCAGATTTTAATTTAATCATTCTTTCCTATCTCAGACCCTGTTCTAAGTGCCTGTGATACAGCAATGAGATAAACTGTTAAAAAAATATATGACTGATGGAGTTTATATTTCATGAAAAGACAGACAACGTTAACAAATATAATAAATAACTAAACAGTATATTAGAAGCCAAACTGTGCTACAGTCAAAGGAACAACTAGAATAGCCTAAAGGAAATCAAGGAAGAGAAATTGCAGTTAGAAATAGGATGTGAAGGTAGGCAACACCGAGAATGCAGCATTTAAGCAAAGGAATAGAAGACATGATGAACTAACTATATGGATGTTAAAGGGAAGAATATTCCAGCAGGAACAGAGACTGCAAAAGTCCTTAAGAGGAACTGTACCTGGGAATACTGAAGCACTGCTAGGAGACTAGGGTACACTGGGAGGAGTAAGGGGAGAACAGAGGATGAGCTCAGAAGGAAACAGTGGCCATGTCACATGAGAGACCACTATAAGAATGGTGGGGTTTATACTGAAGAAAATAGAGAATTATTAGAGGGTTTTCAGTAGAGGAGTCATATGATCTGATGGAAAGGGCAGCATCATTCAGAAGCTTTTGAAAACATTTAGGTAAGAGTTCATGGTGACTTCAACCAGGATATTAGTGGTAGAGGTAATTAATATAAAGTGGTTGAATTCCGGTTCTATTTTGAAGATAGAGACAGTAGGATTTCCTGATTAAATCTATGTGGGGAGGAAGATAAAAGGGAGAAGTCGAAAATAACTCTGAAGTTTTTGTCCTGAGCAATTGGAGGGATGAATTTTTTACTATTTACGAAGATTTGGGAATAAGTTTGACAAAAACTGAGGGTCTAATTTTTGAGTGTATTTACTTGCGATACTAAATATTCTCTTGGAGATTTCAAGCAGGTTGCTGAATACATAAAACTGGAAAGCAGGAGTGAGATCTGGGCTGAAATTATAAACACACACGCACATACACACAATTCATAAAATAAAATAAATGTAATAAAATAATAAAATAAAAATAAAATGGTACCATGAACCTGGGAGAGACTGCCACGGTGGGAGTACAGCTATAAAAGAGGAGAAAACCATAAATTTAGCCTTGAATCATTGAACATGAGGAGGAGGAAAAGGAGGATTCAGCAAGAGACTGAAAATAAACTACCAGTAAGTTAAGAGGAAATACAATAGAACGCATCGTCCAGAACATCAAGATAAGTATTTCAAGGAGAATAATGTGATGAACTATATGAAATGTTGCTGAAAGATTTGAGATTTGAACATTGGATTAAGTAGAGACCACCAGTTATTCTTATGAAAGAAATTTTAGAGAGATAGAGAAAATCTTTGGAGGAGACTTAAGAAAGAATGAGAAGAGATAATTGGTGATAGCAAATAATGAGTATAATTTTGAAGAGCATTTTTACAAAATGGTTCATAGAGGGGTTAGGTCAAAGAAAGGTTTTAATTTTTTTTTTAGAGGAGAAATAATACTTTATGTGCCAATGATAATTATCCAACACACAAGAAAAAATGATGAAGCAAGATCGAAAGAATGAATGATGGCTGGAGTGTTCTCCTCAAGCAGAAGAGCAGGATAGGATTTCGTGAACAGGTAGAGAGACTGACTTTAGACAGAAGCACAAGGAGTTCATCTATGTTAACGGAAGTCTGTGGAAATTCCCTTCTGACTGCTTTAGTTTCATAGTGAAGAAGTAAGCAAAATCATCAGCTGAGAGGATGAAAGAGGAGGTTTCAGGAAAGAGGAGAAAGTATAAAATAATCTTTTAGAAGAGTCCAAGAGTAAACAGATTTGTGAAATATAAAACAATCACCATCAAAAATAATGCCCCACCTGAGATTGTCTGTCATGAACTAAAAGTTCAAGCAGCCAACAAGGTTTATTTGTCTCTGACCACGGGAAGACACAGAGTAAACAAAATGTGCAGAGAATTCTGTGATCCTTATTTTTTCAATGTAAAATGTGGCCACTTGCTGGAGCCCATACTCACTCCTTAAAGCAAGAAGAAAAAAATAACATCAATTTTTATCCAGTTTAAATTGTTCTGTCCCTTCTAAATTTTTAGCAATTTCTTTAGATAGTGAAGTCAGTCTGGGATAAAAATGCCAGATGATATCCCACCCCACATCTCTTCCTAAAATGGCTTGGTGAATGAGGGTGTAGTTTATTTGATCTCAGGGCATTAGAGAAAATGTATATTCTTCGGCTGTGTTGTTTTCTCACTCCTGTGCAGTTCCTAGTCTGCCGGGTTGTCAAAGGCACAGAATAGAATACAGTCATGCACTGTATAAGGACATTTTGATCAATGACAGACCGCCTATGATAGTATGACAGTAGTCCTATGAGATTATAATGGAGATGGAAAACTCCTATTGCCTACTGATGTAGCCTTGGTAATGTCACAGTGCAATGCATTACTCATATGTTTGCAGTGATGCTGGCATAAATAAACCTACTGCTCTGCTAGTGGTATAAAAGTGTAGCACATACAATTATGTATAGTACATGATACTTGATAATGATAATAAAAAACTGTTACTGGTTTATGTATTTGCTATACTGCACTTTTTATCATTATTTCGTTTACACGTTTTGCTTATAAAAAAATCTTTTCTATAAAACCACATGATGTGTTACATTTGCCAGCAGCAGCCACATATTTCTCATGTTTACCTTATCTCTTAATCGCATCATTTTCTTTTGCTTGATTCAACCTTGTGCTATTTTGTAAAGTAACGTGCTGTTCGGGCTTGTAGCCTAAGAGCAACAGGCTATATACTACATAGCCTAGGTGTATATTATGCTGTATCATCTAGGTTTGTGTAAGTACAGTCTATGATGTTTGCACGATGACTAAATCACTTAAGGACTCATTTCTCAAAACACATCCCAGTCATTAAGCAATGCATGACTCTAACAGCCTTGCCCCTTACACAGATGTGGGTAGGAATAACCATGGGAGAGCAGTCGAAACTTAACTGCATCATAAAATTGAATGTTGTACAGGTGTTGGTGCGCTCTCTTGCTCCTCATTTCTCCTTTGAACCCTAGATGGTAATCATTTCTCAGGCTGCCCGGTGCCCATCTGGAGCAAGGTCACAAACCGGTGGCACAGCAGCTTGAAGTGTGGAAGCATATTTAGCCTTCCTGAACTACTGCATGGCTCCTTTTGAAACAGGCACTTATTGGGGAACAAGTGAGCCACCCACAGGAGCATGTGGTAGTGGAAGGGGACTTTGTAGCAGAGGCTGGTTGGCACTAGCCAATGGGCTGAATGAAGGACTGACTATGCAGAGGATCTGTGGTGCAGCCAGCAGGAGTCTATAAGAGACTTACTCGGCTCAGAGCAGTGCTAGTATCTGGGCAAGCATAGAGATACTAGACTGCTAGAACATTCTGCAAAAGGTGACATTCACCTGTTAGTTGCAAGAAAATTTCTGTGAATAATAAATATACTTCTGAGGAAGGGGCACAATAGGGGAGAACAGAATGTACGAAACGTACAGAAGTGATTAATGATACTAATAATTATAACCTATATTTGATTAGTACTTAACTATTTTTGGAGATCTTTTTCATCGTGCTTCTCTATCTGCCTCCACTCTTCATCTTTATACTAATTTCACAGGAACAACATAGCACTGCTTTCATGGAGATTTTATTCTAATATAAATATAGGTAGACCTTAACAGATGTTAAGTAAATGAACAAGAGAATGTTTTACTTAGGAAACTACTCTTCAGTTTCCTAAGTAAAAAATGGAAATAATTTTATATTATCTTTCAGGGTTTTTGTAAAGACTAAAAGAGACAATTTAGATATATCATTTAGCACCTAACAGGTCTTCATAAATGCTACATGAGAAATAGTAATGAAAATAAGGTTTAATGTAAAGTTTAGAATGAAACTAGAGAAATACTTTAAAGTCATGATAATATCCAGACAGGATGTGATGCCACAGATGATGGTGACGTGGTGAAAATGTATGGGTTGTAAATGTTACCACTAATCATAGCTTCGGCTTATTGCTTATTGCAGCAAGAGCATTGTGGGTGTTTCAATAAGAGAATGTTAGGACTTATTACAGGATTTGGGTGTGGGTTAAGTAATTTTGGACAGAAAGCTGGGCTTTTCTCTGGATTGGATGTTGTTGGAAAGTGGTGGTGAGACCGAGTATTTTAAAGAGTATAATCTAGAAGGCGAGAAGATTAAAACAAGGACAAATCTATAATAGGTAAAGCAGCAGTCACACATATTAGCCAGTACGTGGGCTGTTTGTTTATTTTTGGTTTGGACAATGCTCCATGATTGGACAAGCTGGCCAAGTGGTCTTGATTTTGTCCTGATCCATCATGGTCCAGAGTAGCCTTTTCTGATAGACTATGAAGTTATGTATGTGCAAGAGGAGAATATCGAGGTCTACCTGTGAGTGCCAGACCAGCTTCCAGCAACATCAAGACCTAAGGATTAGTTTCTGGCCAGCTCCTATGTGTTTCGGGCTGTTTTTCCTTTCTCGATGGTAAGGTCAAAGATGTGTGCTTTAGGAGATATACAAAAAATTGGCGAATGGAGGAAAAACTAGAACTGGATCCTCTTACACCAGATGGATGAAAATGAGAACTTGAACTAGAGAATGCATGGGAGGGTAACTATTCACCCCCCAAATTGGATTACTTATCAGAAAGAGTTTAAACGGAATTCCTAGGATATACGGTTATTTGGACAGGATTCTAAGTCCTCTTTAATGCTTATGTTTCATAATTCTATGCTTTTATTTCACATATCTTATCAAAGAAGAGTTTTCTATTCTGATGGTGGTTTTGACTACCTGAAATCATCCAAACTGTTGTCAGTTTAGCATAACCCTTATCAATTGTCTTTTGTCAGAGCAATGGAGTCTTACGAATTTCCTGAGATTCAACCTTGGGCTGGCAGGAAAAGAACAAATGATTGGGCTTCTGCCTCCTATCTGATACCGGTCATGAACAATTTTCTTTTATTTTCTACCAAACATTAGCTGTTTTTTTTGTTTTTGTTTTTATTTTGTGAAGCTTTAATATAAAAGGGGCACTGCTTTCTGACATTTCATTGCATGTGTTATCTAAAAATCACCATCCTGAGCAGAGATAATTGTAGGCAGTTCTGGCTGTTTCTTCCTAGCAGGCTGTTTGAAATGTAAATGTTTGTCCTGACTTAGTCTTGCCTATGGTTATAGCAAGGTCTTGCTGAAAAGTGAACAATTTTCAGTATCAGCATTCATGGAAATCACTTTGATAGCTTTTTGCCTCATTATGTTCCCAGTACGCTCCATTATTAAGGAGAGCAGTTTAAATGAAGAAATGATTACAGCAAAGGAAATGGCTTTTCAGTAGTATTTGCTTTATAAGTTCGTTGGTCTTCTAGCTTGATACTAAATTTATTAAAATATTGATACTATTATTTATTAAAATATATATTGAGGCAAGCAGACTTCTTGAGTTTAAAAATGATACTATTACATTCTTTGTCATGCTTTCACATTACTAACACTAAAAACACTTAGATAAATTTTGTGCAAAAGAAAGGCATCCTCTTTATTGCTACTCCAAAGTGCCACTTGTACAAGCTTCACTGGACATTCTAGGTCATTCATCAACATAATCTTATGTATACAAATATTATGTTGATTTGGATTATTTACTCCTGATGTTTATTACCAAGTTTTTATAATTATAGGGAATTATAAATTCCCTACAGAACTTGATAACAGCCATATTCTCCTTTCATCTAAAATCAGTTTCACTTGTATGTCTATGCTGGCCAATAGCCATAGTGTAAATTCGGTGCCTCTTCTGACAACATATTGTATAAAAAAAAAAAAGCACTTTTATCTTCACAATAAATTCTGTCAAGGATTTGTCACAGACTCTAGATTAAAAATTGAATTTATTAATGGTATATATGAGGTTATCGGTGATCTGAACCTATGATGTGTTGGATTAGCCTCTGACAATCTTGATCACCATCTTAAAGGCAAGCTCAGTATTGGGTCACCAATGTTCTCCTTTTTGTAACATAGTGACCTACCCCAGGCCTCTCCTGACTTTATGCTTCATTGCATTCTTCTTTTATAATGCTTTTCCTCTAGAATACCTATTTCCTCATAAGTGAGTACCACAGCATTATTAATCTATTCAAAATTTGTATCTCCTATCTCCTAGTTTTAACTGACACATGATTGTAGAAAGCAATTTCTCTCTTGAGTAGAGGCAGATGTAGATGTTTTCTTTACATCCATAAATATCGGGTGACAGAGGTTGGTTCATGTTCTCCTGGACCCTGGGATCCTATTTAGATCTTTAATTTTTTAAACTAGAACACCAGCCAGTGTCTGCCAGTCCCCAAACTCTGTTTCAGAAAATCCTGATTCCTACATTTTTGCAGTGAAGGCAAAACTTTATTTGGAATCCCCAGGCTTCTTTTTCACATTTGATTAAATTAGGAGAGTCCACTGGCTTCAAAAGCAGTCAATATGAGTTGATTAGAAACCAAAGATATGGATGAGAACAAAAAAAAGTGAGACAGGCCAAGCAAATTCTCTCTCTGAGTAATCTGAATGACTCAGAGTAATTACGGGAAATCCTAAAGCTAAAAAATTAATTTAATATGCCTATCCTTGGAAATTCCTACCTCTAAGGTTAAGGAAATCAAAGAGAAATTGGTGAGATTTGAGAAGTGTGCTTTTGCCCTACTATCGGCATGAGAAGTTAGAGAATGAAAAAAAAAGCTAGACAGACTGAAAAAGGGCAGAAAAAGAGCTATATATGTGGTAAAAAAAAAAAGAACTGGAGATTTTGGAAGATTTGCAGGACAGACAGGTAGAGAATAAAGAGAACTTGAATACAATTATGGACAGAAATAAAAGCAGAAAAGATATGTAAATATATTTAATTACTCTTTAAGAAAGTATTGGAAAGGGGTGCACTGATTTAGTGAATATTAAATCAGGAATTGAGACTGTTCCCCAAAGAAATTTACCAAGAGAAAGAAAAACAAGACTGCATTAATAACCTAGAATTACTCCTCAGAAGTAACCCAAATACAGGAAATAATTAAGTACCATTCTCATAAGGCAACTCAATATAAGAGCTATCAGAAAACCATCTCTTGAAGATTGGGGACATATTTTAAGTAGTTACACAACATTAGGGATGATTTGAGAGGTAATGGCGAAATACTAACATGGAATTATTAAAGCATTAATTTGCAAAATTCAAATATTGTATATGGAGATATAGCTATAGCCCTAGATGAATACACCCTATAAATGTATGGAATCAGGGTTATAAAGTCATAGAAAAAATTAGACACACTTTTTTGAAGATGATGATTACACGGTCAGTGTTAGATTGAGTCCTGCCCTATTTGGATGTTTGTCTAATGACACTGTACTTAAAGAATGTTGGTTCTATATATTGGTCTTTGTGTGTTGGTAGATATAAAATGTTGATCAAGATTAATGCTGTATATGTAGGAACTGAGTCTACATTCTAGAAAGAAAATGAGTGAAAGAGTGGTAGGCAAAAGACAAATAAAGCAGGCTTATTAAGTCTGTATTCTTTTAAAACCTCTTTAGACACTTACTTTATAATGTCAACAATTACCTCTTTAGCTGGAACAAGGTCTCATGGCTGGTCTTTCTGTGAGAGAGTCTGAGAGGTAAGTAGTTCAGAAAAATTGAGGTTCTATTTATATGTAATATGGGAATAAAAGATATTGTGCTGGAGTAAAAACTGTGTGAACAATTATTTAATGCTTTCAGTAAAATTTGGACTAATTTATTCCAAATCTCTTATTATGAAGGATCACACAAGACAAAGTTTGACAATAAGTTAGCAAAAGAAATGTCAGGTCCAGAAGACAAAGAGAAAAGAAAAGATAAGGAGATACGCAGATATAGCGAGAAATATCAGTCCTACATGAGGTCAAAATATATGTTTAACTGTCTAAAATCCAACTGAGCTTTTCTCAAAGTAATAAGCACTCCATAAGGAAAACAGACCAATGGAGACATATCTCACATATCTATTGTATAAAAAATATATACCAAAAAATCCTTCTCAAAATCCAAAACATTAAAGAAAATATGTAAAGATAGTGTCTCAAAGAGCAGACAGCTCAGTTATAGGAAGTTTTCAGGTTTCTAGGGGCATAGGTTTCATATCCATCAATAACAGCTTCCTTTAAGTAATTTGATGAAGATGATGGGGACCTCTGCCTTGGAAGTCCAAAGCAATTATATCATAAGAATAAGTGGCTGAAAGAAACTACGAAGAAACTGAAGCAAAAATGTCTCCTCACTTTTCTATGGACGTGCATAACTCTACTCAGCACAGTTTTTGTTAAAATTCTGTAATATACTACCATATACTATCCTTATAAGACTTCATTAGTATTCACACTAGTTTAATTTAATAGTTCAATAATTAATTCCCAAAACTATAATTAATAATTAGCATTTCATAGATGAAAATGTTTAATAAAAATAATAGTTCCTATATAAATAAACTATTTTCATAACAAAATGAATTTATATTTTTCTAATAAAACTAAATGGAAAAAGTATTACCTAAATAAAAGCCTCTACTTTGACTACTTACTCATCATAATTTGTGTTTCTGTTCTCTCTTTATAACCATGGGACTACATACCATGACCTTCTAGTGTTATTGAATTTATGAGGGAAAACAGGTTAAAAAAAAAAAAAAAGATATAGCAACAGTTCTTAGGTCCCAGTTCTACCAGGAGAAATCATCCTATTCTGCCTCTCTCCTCAAGAGAAATGGTGAAAACAGTGCAAAGGAGCTATTGCTACGTGATAAACCAAGCACCATTAATATTATAAACTGACAATTAAAAGTCCCTACTTTGCTGTCACATTTTCCTCTCTTCTGCTCTTTAGTTTTGTTGAATGGGAAAGTGCCTATCTTGACACAAAATAAATTGGAAAGACTGCCCTAAAAAGCATAATTTAACTCTATACAGATCATATGGTAATACTCTAAATACATGATATAAATATTTATATATTTTATATGTATATAAAAATAAACATATTTTATTCATATATATTTGTGAATAAATATATGATGATACTGTATATATATATTTGTAAATGAATGCATTATATTATTTGAGTCAAAAGTTAAATTTCTTCTTGCATTTTGTTTTACTAGATCTGTTAAAGTTCGAGCATGCCATTTTGGTTCATGAAATCCTGAATAAAAGTTTTCTCAGTAGTAAATAACTCAAGAATACTTCGGCCTCTTTTTATAGTACCATTAGACTGTATTATAATCATTTATTCATCTGATTTCCTCTTCTTAAGACAAAGAAGGGATATGTCTCGTCCCTATAATTTAGCATTATACCTTAAATCCTACCACAAACTAGGTGTTGAATAAATATTTTGTAAATTTTAGGGGGAAGTGAATGAATTAATTATCTCAGAAATTCTATTTCAAAATATCTTGATTGCTTTCAGACCTGTTGATATTAAAGAGCTTTAAATTTTTAAAATATAATCCAATATCACCCTCCACTCTCCACTAACTCCAATATGTAAATACTTGCTACTGACACAGAATAAGACATTTGCCATTTCAATGACACTTAGAAGTAATATCCATTTATATACTTCACAAATTCTACCTCATATTTACTAACAATACACTGTAAGGTGAGTCCATTCTCACTGAATATCAGGAAGAAGGATTACAGAAGTAATGCTATTGTCCATTTGCTTTGACCTGAACTATTTTCATTTATGAGAACAAGCGGGGAAGGTCAAAACTAACTAATACATAGATTGATGTTCCTATTTAAAATAAAGTCACTGCTTATAGACTTCATAGAACACACTTGAAGAAAAAAAGCCTCTGTAAAGAAAATCCATTTCCAAAACAAATGTACATTTAAACATGAGTATTATCTGTTAAAGGGAAGCTCCATCCCAAGCTTGTGCCACATTTATTCTTAGCAATGCTTATACCAAACAAGAATGGACTTCCAGGTGACCTAACAGGGATTGACTGACCCATGTATTCTAAGTGAAGGCCCAGAAATGTGCACTACGAGATTGACAGGAATAATGAGATAAGTAAATTGTTTGGAGATCTGAAAGCAGGCTAATTTTATTAGGGCTAGAACAGAAAAGTTATGTAGGATATAAAAATGAAGAATATTAGCTGACCAGGGGCATCTCAGCTAGGAAAACAACAGGAAATGAGAACTCAGAATTACTAATCAAAAACCATACACAAAGGATTTAAAAGGGAATTTCTGTGAAAGCCAGCTGAAAATAGTACAAAATGGTGGCTAGGCTAAAAGAATTGGAAGTTAGCAGTCAGGCTTTAAAGTTCTGCTATTTTAATGATAAGATTTAAGATTTTAAGCATGTTGATAATAACTTATTTTTTTTTCATCTGCACAATGGAGAGCATTATATATGTATATAATTATAGTTACTGATATTAAGATTTAATGAGATACTGTATGAAAAACACTCCACATAGTGCCTGGTACATATAAATGGTCAATGAACAGCACAGAAGCATATATCCATTACTATTATATTAGCATACAATCATACATCAGGAAGCTACTAGGACACTAGTTTGATACATATAAAAACATAGGAAAAAAAAGGCTTTTTGTTTTTCTGTGATGAAGAGAGATACACAAAGATTCTATATAGAATTGATAGAGAAGCCAAGAGAGAACTTTAAAATGGCATTATATCCTGGCCCAAATATAACAATTTAACAGGTTATAATGAAGAGACTGTAATTCACCAATTGGAATATAACTCATGCTCCCGAGATCTTAATGGGAATTAGGTAATGCTTCTTTCCCTTTGTTCCTGCCTTGAGTCCTTACTCTGACCCTTTAACTTTCTTATCTGTTGCTAAGATTTCTGGGTTCTGAACCTGACTCCCTTTCCAATGGTAGTTTATTTGTTCCCAGATTTAACCTCAGCGTCATTGTCAATGCTGTCCTTTTGTTTTATCCTTTACCAGAAGATAAGATTTTTTATTTGTCTCAGCTGCTATGAGCTACTCTTTGTAAATGGCCCAAATGACCTAGCCAGAATCACACTTCACCATCTATCCCTGAAGGTAGATGTGCATGACATTTTCAGAGGAACCAGATCATGAGCAAACCCTCAAAGACAATTTCTTGGTATAACTTTTAACTTCAAACCTGAATGCCATATTTATTACAGCGATAGGATATTGTAAAGATTCCTTTTAATAATTTTCCTCTACTTTGGCAAAAACCCCAAGTTTCTGCTATCATAAAAAGTTCCAAAGCTCATCTAACTCTTCATAGTAGTGTATAAATCATGATCATTTTATTCTTTTTATTTAATCTATAACTTTACATCTCCTTCTCTGTCCTATCTAGATGGGAAATATGTGTGGTGGAAAACGAGGGTGTTTCTCATTGTCTGTCTCTTTCTAGACAACTGAAAAGGGTGTTCTACTACATCTCAATCTTTTTCTGATATTGTTATCAATCATTTTTAGATCCATTGACTTTATATCCTTGAAATATCATAATTTCTTCCTGAGAATTTTGGGTAAGGCCAAAAGTTAAGTGCAGAGAAATCAAGTCATATCTCAGACCAAAGGTAATGTCAATATCATGATGATGATATTTCTGGATCATTTGATTTTATACCTTCCAGCAAAGACACTGTTTCCATCCAGATTCCTGCCAGACAGTTCTGCCAGCCTCTGCCTGTACTTATAACTATCATTTTCTCAATTTATAATTAGTTCTCCGCATTTACTATGAAAAGGAAATGGCCACTATGCTGCAATTTTAAAATATGATCAATTATTAGCATCATTAATTGAATATAAATATTACATAATAGACAAAATGCAACATTTATGATAGTTTATTATGTTTTACTGGATTAGACACTGTGCTGGGCACATATATGTATTAACTCATTTATTCTCAATAGGCTGGTGTTGCACCTAATTTATACATTTTACTAATAAGGAAACAGAGTTTGTTACAATGAAATTGCTCAGTGTTACTGAACTAGTAAGTGAAAGGCCCATGTTCTTTAAAGTCGACTACTAAACTCATGTTTTCTCTCTTGGACCTCCGGCAGATGAAACAGGGTTCTGAATAGAAGAGAAGGTTAGATGACTTTCTACAATCCAACCATCTTCTCCGATGGCCTCAAAGCAACTTGCTCCCAAGATTATATCTCAAAATTTTAATCAAAATCCCATTTAAACCATAGCATTTTAGGTTTATTTCTCCACTTTTCTTTTACTATATAATTTCCTGATCTTCCAGTCCCTTGGAACCCTTTGTTTTCTATGTGTGTCTTCCCTTTCTTTTCTAACAAACTTGAATCCACTGACCCATTTCTAAATGTGCTCTATCCCCAGCAAACTTCGTTCCCTCATCTCTCTGTCCCTTGCTAATTTAATTCCCAATTTAGAATTAGTCTAATCATTTCTTACTTTGTCAAGCACTGACAAGATTTGGTTTACGTGTCATTTTTGTTTTTGTTTTTTTTCAAATCAAATCACCCTATTTAATTAAAAGCTGACTTGGACCTCCTGATTCTTCTTACAGCAATCACTTTCTAACATATTTTCTAATTTATTTATAACGTTTATTGATTATCTTCCCCAGGTAGAATATAAGTTCCACTAGAAGCTTTGTATATTTTGTACACTGATGTATTCCAAGCTCCAAAAACAGTACCTGGCTCATGTTAGGTATCAATAAATATTTGTTGAATGAACAAATATGCACAAGTGTTTTGATTGCTTGCTTTCTTTCCTGCCCCCTCAGAGAAAGAGGTTACTTAACTCATCTCTAGATGAGACTGATCATAGCTGCCACTCCAGCAGAGATCAGAAAGATGATATAGCTTGCTTGTTTACACCTGAATTATGACAGCAAGCTGGTGCTAAGGTTGCATACTTGACGCCCTATATAAAAAAGCTTACCTTGTCACTCTTCTACCTGATTCAAAGTCAAGGAATGCATTTGCTGACTCCCTCACCTGTGATTATCTTTCAATAAATCTGGACAGAATACACATCACTCCTCTACTCGATCTCTGTCATTAAATGCACTCCCCAACAACTGGCCTCCAGGTGGATCCAAAGAGACTGACTTCTACCATATTTCATTTTCTTTGATAGCTTTAGCCAAGGATTTTTGTCATTGCAAATGAATTTTTTTGCAGATTATAGTCTACCAGAGGCTTCACTGACACCAGCAAGTATATTTCTCTTTGGAACACAAGTCGAACTTGAGTCACAATCTCCAGTGAAAAAGAATAGTCAAGTGTAGTGTAGTAATACAAGTGACTTTCCCCTATAGCTAAAATCTATCTGCTTGAAATTCATAAAGTACTGAAAAAAATGCAGTGCAAACACTGCTATTTACCAATTTCTTGAGATAAAATATGATGGCAAGAAATACCTTATCAGATATATAATATTTCCAAATGCTGAATTTTCAGGCTTTATCAAAGAAATCCTTCTTAGAAGATCTATTGAATTCACCCTGAGTGCTTGAGTCCCCCAGAACAAATACATTTTTTCTTAATGTTTGAAACTGCTATTATTGTCTATCTTCTCATTTGACTTTCAATGAAGAATAACAATTCCTTGAAAAAAATCACAATAGTTTTGTTACATTTACTTTTCTGTTGTCTTTCACGCTTTGATTCTTAGCCTTACTGTGTGTTGGCTTCATTTTGTCTATGTTTGATTTTTAAGTGAAATATTACATGAAATAGAAGCTTGTGTTTTTTATAATAATTTATTTTTTTAAATAAGAGTGATGAGTGAATCTGTAATCTTTATGTATTGTTTAAAGGAATAACTGCCATCTGTCTGTCTGCCATGAGAGTTGGGAGCAAAGCAATTTGTGGTTAAATAAATTATGTATGAACTTGCTTTCTCCATTGCTTCCACTGAAGGAGTCTTTTCTAACTCCCCTTTTTTTCTCTTTAAATGAACTACTGGATTAGAGATCTCACTTCACTTAGGCTGCGACAAGGTTGAACAAGCAGTGAGTCTCCAAAAATACAAACGGATTGTCTGACTAAAATGTGTTTACCTGCTTTTTGAAAACGTTTTTATTTTTCAATTACAGTTCACAACATTATATTAGTTTCAGATGCACACCATAGTGATTAGACATTTATATAACTTATGGAGCGATTATTCCTATAAATCTAGTACCCATCTGACACCATACAGTTATTACAATATTATTGATGACATTCCTTATGTTATACCTTACAGCCTCATGACTATTTTGTAACTATTAATTTATACTTTTTAATCTCTTCTCTTTTTTCACATAACCCCCAAGCCCTGTTTTCATCTGCTTTTGGATTTGTGAATCCCTGATAACATTTTACACAGAAATGATAGTATTATACTAGTTAATATAAGCCTCCCTTCATATTTTTTCATCTGAGAAAGAAATAGCAGGGGATATTTCAGGTTTTTGCTTTTTCGTATCTTGCATATTTTCAGTTTTGCTCTTCTGTTTTCATTATACTTTTCTTTTTTGACCTTTCTGAAGCTTTTTGTCCTTTGATTCTTCCAATTTACTCTTAATCTCTTAGCCCTTTAGCATGGTTTTATTTCCTTTCCGAACAAGTGTCAACTTACTTGTCCATCAACTACACAATCATCAGTGATTTTTAGTTTCTTCGTTTTCTGCTGCAAACATCTATCAAGTCACCATTCTTTTATCATCTATTCTGACATATTTATAGTTTGGATCATCAACTGAACATGCAACACAGTTTGATAATCCTCTCCCAAAGCATCACAATTTTCTTTAGTTCTTTTGCCTCATCCTCACTCCCATTCTTTCACTCTCAATATCTACATGTTCCTTATACAGAAATGAGAAACCACTAAGCATGCATTCCCTAAACTTGCCACTAATATAAACATTTGCCCTTATTTCTATCTCTTTCAAAGAAAAAGTTGTACTTCCTCTACTCAAGTTTAATTCTTCTACCTATTCTTTTGTATTTTCCTTATCCTTCTTAAATGTCTTTCTCCATCACTAATAAGTGAAACTTACCATTTTCTTCCACTTATTCTCCACTGGACCCTTTTAAAATGTGTGTTTGAAAGTATTCTGTGTAAAAGTAAAGAAATAAAAAATGATCCTTAAACTTTTCCTCACACTTTCTCCTTTTTTGTCCATCTCAACCAAGTTTGTGAAAGATTAGTCCAGTGGTAGAACGGTTTTAAAATAAGCCAAGTTCTAGGATGTGACCATGGGAATAGAATTGTAATGTAGAGTGGAGGTGAAGCTATTATGTTAGATGGGTGGCCAAAGTGAAGTTCAAAGTCAACTAACCAAGAGAAACCAAGAGAAAAAGACTATGCCCGGGTATTACAATATTAGTAAGTGAGCAAGAGTGATCAGAAAGACCATGGATAATTCATGAAGTGGATGAATAAGGGTTGGCATAAGCCTCTAAGGAGCAGGATTTTTACTCCATGTAGGAGAAATAGTGTAGATTCCAGAATGGAGGTCAGAAGGATGCCAACTCTAATTCCCAGAAGCTAAGTCCATGAGATGTCAATAAAAGAGTGGAATCCACATGAAAGGGCTGCAGGGGGAAAATGGTTTTTCATGGCAGGGTCACCCTCCAGAATGGTGATGTTCAGTGAGGAATTGACAAACAGAGCAGAAATTGTTAACTGGGGATCAAGGTCTCTCAAAGACACAGAATAAGTAAGGACTGGGCAGTAAGGTCAGACCAAATGAAAAGGAGCCTAGAGCAGTTACGTGGATAAGAATTAAGATAACAGACAAGTAGAAAGGCTTAGATCTTGAGCAATGAGAAAGGGTAACAGACTTGAGAAATGAAAGACTAAACTGGTCACAAACTTCCATGATTTGCTGTAATGGTTTACTATTCATTTGGGAGAGATCAGCCATGGCTCACATAACTGAGTCTGAAGGCAGGGTTACTCAGTGAGGAAATTTGGACTTGAGTTAATTACACTGTCTCTGATAACAGGCTCTGGGTGTATGGTTCCTACACAGAGGCTCCCTACATTGTAGCGTTTGCACTGAAGAGTGAGGGTGGAGTCTTATGGTCAGAGGCCTGGTCATAGAAGCTGAGAGAAACTGATCATTAATCTAAGCTTTATAAATCCATAGGAGCCATGGACCACGAGCACCTCCATTAATAGCTCCCAGTCTTGTACTAATGGACATGTCACACAATTGGGTTGCATTATCCAGTATTCTATTTAGAAAATCTAGGAGCTGTGATTACCACACATGCAATTATAAAAATGCTTATTCTTTCACCCTTGTTTTTTTCCCCAGTATATATTTTTGTTTAAAATTTTTGTTTATTATTCTATAAACTTACTTGAATAAGTTCCTGATGTATTTACTGACAGATTACAACATTAGGCCAGCTTTATTTCTGGGTTTGATGTACTTCCAGGCTCGTTAAGTTTAGCTGGAAATAATCGTACTCACCATAGTGTGAGATGTTTGAAAGTGCTTTGCTTCAACTATGGAGAAAACTTTCACGTGTTTAACTGGAAATTAGCAAACAGGATACTGAATTTGGAAAGATGGGGAATATAAACATAAGAGCTTACCTAACTTAGCTAACCTAAATATAGAAATAAGATAAAGTAAAACCAGAATACATGGTAGGAGTAGCCATGTTAAAATTTCCCATTTCCATCCAGATACTGTGTGTTAGGTAGACGCAACATATTATAATCTCTCGCATTTGCAAATTATGTTCATGCAAATATCATGTGTCTTATAATGGAAATATTTCTGAAGAGGGAAAGTGGTTTTCTTTATGTTAAATGTAATAAACCCAAACCAGGTAAGTCAGCTTTGCAGCTTGGAAACCTATTTGTTTGCATTAGGTTGACTTTTCCCATATATCTTTCACTAGTAATATCAGACTGTACATCCATTCTGATGATGTATAAATGGAAAGTTTTCAGTGTAAAGTCCTATGGGAACCTCCACAAGATCACTCTGACATGCTCTCCTTTTTTTCTGCTGTGATTTTGGAAGGCTGTATTTGTCTCCTGTTAAAATGATTAGTGCTTTAAGTGAATGAGATCACTTACTGAAATAAAAGTCCAGCCAAGCCATATTCTTATATTGTGATCTCATACAGGCTCAACCTCAAGAGAGGCCCCCTGAGAGATTTTGCAAAATTGTTCATCCAATTGTTTGCAGCCTCTGTTCATAAAGGAAAAGTGGTTGATAAAATCTATTAAAAAGGACCCCTGGATGCCAAAAACAACATAAACACATGTGTGACTTAATATAGGCTGCTATCTTGCAAAAATAACCTTCCTCTGTTGTACATATAAAGCCCATGGTGTATGAAACACCTGAATACTTATGTAATCCTCACTCATAACACAGTGAAAGACCCAAGATGTTGAACTCTGTATGTTACCCTGTGCCCACAAATGGTCCATGGTCACTTGGTAATGCTAAGACATGGCCTCTGCAAGCTTCACTTGACATCAGGCTTTTGAATTGCTGTCCCTCTGACACATATATCTTTTGATTTTCCAATTACTAAACATAACTAAGGGTAATGATCATTGCACATGTCTTAGATTCTAAGTAGTTCTACAATGATCATAAAAATGTGAGATAAAGTAGTAATTGTTGATTTACTCACAGGATCAATCTAGAGAAAAACACAAAGTATTGCCCACTACTTCACTGAGCTCTCTCTGGGTCTCCTCCCCATCCCCGCCTTTCTTTCTTTGTCATAGTATTTTTTCCCCCTAACTCCTCTCTCTACCTACTTTTCTTTCTCATTTGCTCTCTTAAATTCTTCTCCTGAAAAAAAAAATATATAAATATATATATACACACACACACACACACACACAC
>NW_024342644.1:324182-553379 GCF_902729225.1 Pteropus medius | reverse complement strand
CACACACACACACACACACACACGTGAGCGCGCACACACACACACACTTCAATTTGCCTACAAATCTATTTTTTGAGGTAAGCTTTACATAAATGAAATGTACCAATCTTAAGTATATGATTTGAAGTTTTAATAAATCAATACACACCTGTCCCATTTTCATCAAGGCATGAAACACTTCCAAAACCTGAGAAAATTGCCCAGTTTTTTGATTATCAATTCTAGCCCCCTACAAGCAATCGTTACTTTGACTTCTTTTGTCATAGATTAATTTTGCTTGCTTTTGAATTTGAAGCATAATGGATTCATAGAGTATGTACTCATTTTTCTAGCTTCTTCCAATTATAATTTTGAGGTTCATCCATGTTGTTTTATGTACATCAGTAGCTGATTCTTTATCATTGCTGTTTAGTATCCCATAGTATGAATAATTTGATTATTCTTCTGTTGACCAATATTTGGGTTGTTTTGAACTTATGAATAAAGCTGCTATAAAAAATCTTGTACAAGTCTTCGGTGGAGCATTTCATTTCTTTTGGTAAAATACTACAAAATGAAATTGATGGATATGTTTAAGTTTAAAAGGAACTGCTCAATATTTTTTCAAACTGACTGTACCACTTTACATCCCCTAGAAATCTGAGATTTCTAATTGTTCCAGATCCTGAAAATACTTTAGTTTTTAAATCTATTTGTTATAGTGGATATGAAATGGTATCATATTGATTTTAATTCACTGGATAATAAGTGATACTGAGAAACTTCTCATGTGCTTACTGGCCATTCATATACCTTCCTTTGTGAAATAACTGCCTTTTTCCCATATTTGTTGGGAAAGTGGAGTTGTTTGCCTTTTTTAATTGATTTGTCAGTGTTCTTGTATATTCTGGGTATAAGTTTTTGTTAAATATGTGTATTTCAAATATGTTGCTTCATTTTATGGCCAGTATTTTTGACTTTTTAACGGAGTGTTTTGATAAAGAGAAGTTTTTTTCTTTAAGTCCCGCTTTTCAAAGTTTTGTTTTATGCTCATTGATTATTATGTCCTAAGAAATCTTTGCCAGCATGTAAGGTCATTAAGATATTCTTTGATGTTTTCTTCTAGACATTTTACAGTTTCAGCTTTTACCTTTCTATACAAGCCAGAATCACTTTAGTGAATAATTTTAATCTGGTTGTTATACAGTAATTTAAAAAATAATATTTTTCTCATTGAATTACCTTAGCGCCTTTGTAAAACATCAATTGGCATGTATGCCAGGGCCTAATATTGAACTCTCCATTCCATTTCATTGGTCATTTTGTCTATCCCTACATCCACACCATACTCTATTGATAACTAGCTTTGTAGCAAATCTTGAAATCAGATAGCATAATTTCTTCAATAATGTTCTTTGATAAGTTTTGATATATAAATACACCTGTAAAACAATCACAACAATCAAGATAATGAACATATAGAATACTCTCATTTATTTAGGTTTTCTTTCTTAGCAGTACTTGTAGTTGAGAATGCTACAGGTTTTAAACATCTTCTGTCAGATTTATTGCTAATTATTTCATATTTTTTTCTGGTCTTTATTTTTACTTTAAATTACCAATTGCTCATATTTAGTATATGAAAATACATTTGGTATTTTTATGTTTATCTTAAATGTTGTTAAGTTTCCTTAAACTCACTTATTAATTTTAGCAGCAGTTTTGAAGATTCCCTAAGTTTTTATATAGATTATTATGTAATCTGTGAATAAGAACACTTTCACTCTATCCTTTCCAATCTGGATGACTTTTATTTATTTTTCTCATTTCAATGCACTGACTAGAACCTTCAGGGTAATGTTAAATAGAAGTGGTAAGAGAGGACATCCTTGCATTGTTTCTGATTTGAGGAGAAGGCTTTTAATCTTTTACCCCTGAGTGTAATGTCAGCTGTAAGTTTTTGGTAGATGAAGAAGTAACTTGTTTCTCCTAATTTACTAAGTTAATTTTTAAATTGCTAATAATACTGAATTTCTCAATTGATTTTTTGGCAGCTGTTGAGATGATCTTGTGGTTATTCTTATTCAGTTTATTAATATGGTGAATTGCACTGACTGATTTGAAATGTAGAACCAACTTTGCTTTCCTGCAACAAATGTCATGTGTAACCCTTTATGTACTGTTGAATTTGATTTACTAAAATTGTTTGTTTTCATGTTAATAAGGGATATTGGTCTATAGATTTACTTTCTTGTAATGTGTCGGTTTCGATAGCAGAATAATCTTGGCTTCATAGAATAAACTGGTAAGAATTCTTTCCTCCAGTACATACCTGCTTAAGTACAAAAATGTATTCCAAGAAATGTTCTGTTAGGCAATTTTGTCCTCATGCAAACATCGGAGTGCACTTACACAAACCTAGGTGGTATAGCCTACTACCCACCTAGGTTATGTAGTATAGCCTACTCCTGGGCTACAAACTTGTACAGCATATTACAGTATAAAACAACATGAGACTAAGTCAATTAAGAGAGAATGATGCAATAGAGAGTCGTGATGAACACGAGATGAATGAGGCTGCTGCCACCATAACACGGCATAATGTTTTACAGCAAACTTGTTTTTATAAGTTGGAAGAATAGCCTCTAAAATAACAATTAAAAAGTGCAGTATAGTAAATAAACCAGTAACATAGTCATTTATTTTCATTATTAGTATTAAATCCTGTACATAATTGTATGTGCTATACTTTTATACGACTGGCAGCACAGTAAATTTGTTTATTTCAGCATCTCCAGCACACATGAATAATGTGTTGCACAATATTACAATGGCTACTATGTCACCAGGTGACAGGAATTTTTCAGCTTCATTATAATCTTATGAGACCACCGTCTAAATGTCATCCGAAACAGTATTATTCAGCACATGACTACATTCTAGAAGAGTTGGGAAGAACTGGTTTATTTTCCAGAAAATAACAAAAACGATTTTAAAAAGTTTTATCGATGAAGCCACCTGTGCCTGTAGATTTCTTGGTAGAAAATTTTTTAACTACAAATTTGATTTTATTTATGTATATAAAGCTATACAGATTATTTTAGTGTGAGCTTTGATAATTTCAAGGAATTTGTCCATTTCATCTAATTTGTCTAGTTTATTGGCATAAAATTACTTTTAAAATTCCCTTATTATCCTTTTAAATTTGAGATGTCTGTAGAATTTACTTCTATTATGGATGATGCCGTTAATTTTTGTCAAACCCTTTTTTTCTTGATCAGAGAAATTAGAGGTTAATCAGGCAAATTAGAGGTTAAACAACAAACTTTGATTTTGTCAGTTTTCTCTTTTATTTTTTCCTTCCGTTTTGGCTATTTTTGCTCTTATAGTTATTACTTCCCTTACTTTTGCTTATTTTTGGATTTACTTTTTTTTATGATATTCTAAGGTTTGAATCTGAGGTCATTGCTATGAAACTTATCTTCTTTTCTTACATGGACATTAAGAACCAAAATTTCCCTACAAGTACTGTTCCCTCATTCCATATGGTATACTTTCACTTTCATTTGGATAAAAGAAAACAAATTTTGCTCCCGCAACCTTTTTTTTTTATTTGAGCAATGGGTGATCTAGAAGTGTGATTTAGTTTCCAAATATTTGGGAATGGTCTCTAACCTAATTCCTTTGTAGGCAGAGAAAACATTTTTACTAATTTTTTTTTTTTTTTTTACTTTATTGACTGGTTCTGACATGTAGAACCTGTCAATAAACCAGTAATTTGACTTTTGTTATGTGCATTGTTCTATAACTGTCAGTTTGGTCAGGTGGTTTGGTTGCATTTTCCATGTCTTTATATTATTTTTAGTTTTCTCTTTTTTGTTCCAGCAAGTTGTGGGTGGGGGGTGGGGCTGAAATCTTTGACTGAATTGTGGATTAGTCTATTTCTCTTTGCACTTTTCTCAGTTGGTGTTTCTTATATTTGAAGTAATAATGTTAAATGTATGTTTAGGACTACTATGTCCTCTTGATTTGACTCCTTTATAATTATGAAATTACCCTCATTATTACTCATGATTCTTTTTTCTCTTAAATCTACTTTTAATAATTTTTTAAAACATTGCTTATTAAATTTAATATTCCAGTTTTATTTGGATCAAAATCAGCATGATATACCTTATTTTGATACTTTAACCACTGGTATATTTATATATGAAGTAGTTTTTTGTAGATGGCTCATAGTCAGGTCTTGTTTTCTCTGTCCAGTTTTATAAACCTCTGCAATTAATTATGGTGTTTAGATGATAATTGAAATGAGTAGGTCTAAATCTTGCATCATGTTATTTGGTTTTTATTTGCTCTATTGTTCTTTTCTTTTGTTTTTACTTTTTTATTTTCTGGTTTTTGGAATAAATATTCGTCATGATTTTTTTTCCTTTGCTGGCTTATCAGTTATAACTATTGTGTTTTATTTTAGTGTTTTCTCTAGTGTTTACAGTATACCTTTTTAATTTACTGCATTCTACCTTAATGTGATATTTTATTACTTCATGCATAATATAAGAAACAAAAGTATACTTCAAATTTTCCCCTTCCAAACACTGTTATTATTGTCATACATTCTATTTCTCCATATATATATATATCTCAATCCCATAATTTATTGTTATTACATTTTATACCTGCATTACAATGTTGAAGAAAATTTGATAGAGAAATGTTGAAAAATTCTCCAATTAGAATAAAAATTAACCAGATGGACATTTGAATATACAAAAAGATGAAGAGTTATAAAATGGCAAATGAAAAAATTGTCCTCATTTTTAGATATCTTTAAAAGGCAAGGGATAGTTTAAAACAAAACAATAACCATATATGAAAACAATCTCACAGTGAATGGTGGGTAAATGAAAATGTTCCAATTTAAGGCAATCATTCTATATGCAAAGCAGATTTATATTATTTGAATACTGAACACAAAAAAAGGACATTTATATTGTAAACTCTAAAATGAGAAAAATAACACAAGAGTATCACTAAAAAGACATTGGTCAAGAAAAAATGTAATGATACAATATGTTAATGCAAAAGTAGACAAAACAAACCAAAAAGGAAAAAAAGAAACAATATGCAGATAGGACAAATAGAAAACAAGTAAGAAGGAATATGTAAAGTAAGAATAGTGATAATCACTTTAAGATAAATTATATAAATGATAAAAATAGAATCAAATTGGATATAAAAAAGAGCAAAGCCTGATATATCTTATAATTATAATAATAAATACTATCAGGAATAGTGAGATATTTATAATCATAAAGAAATTACTTAAAAGACATAACAATTCTAAATGGATATGCACCTAATAACGGAGTTTTAAAATCCACGAAGCTGAGCTGATAGAATGAAAAAGAAAGAAAACATATTATGTAAGAGTTATCAACATTTAGCTCACAGTAATTTACAAAAGGAATTGAGAGAAAATTTGTAAAAATAAATCCATAACAAAACTTAAAAAACACCAATGATGGCATTGATGTAATGGGTATTTATTAAGTATTCCACCTATCAATAGCAAAAGATAAATTATTAACTGGACACAGAATATTGGCAATCATAGATCATATTTTAGGTGATAAGTCAATAACTTTAAAATATCTGAAAACGTAAATCATAATTTTTACAAACACAGAATTAAAGTAAAATTCAATAAGAAAAAAATTTAGAAACTCTTCAAATATTTGGGAATTAAATAATAAATTTCTAAAAACCTATAGCTCAAATGAGAAACTACATGAAAAATTTGAAAATATTTTGAACCAACGGAAAGTTAGACAAAACATATTAAAATGTATGGTGTGTATCTAAAGTAAACTTATGAGGAAGAAAGATCTTAAACCAATATTCTAAGTGTCTACCTTAAGAACATGAAAAAAGGATGGGAAAATTAACACAAGGGTGGCAGAAAGAAATAATAAAGATAAGAGAATAATAAGTGACACAGAAAACAAAAAAGAAAAAGGGAGAAAATCAATGAAACAACAAACTGGTAATACATAAAGATCAACAAAAATCATATAGTTTTCACAAGTCTGATCAGGGAAAAGAAAGTACATACAGTACACCAATTACCAATATGAGCAATAAAAAAATGGAGTTACTAGAGAGTCCACTGGCATCAAAGGATAATAAGAGAATATTATACTTAATTTCATCCCAATAAATTCTACAACTTAGATAAAAGAGAAAAACTCCCCGAAAGACACAAAATATCAAAAGTCACTAAAAGTGAACTAGAAAACCTTGAACAGCTCTATACCTATTAAAATAATTAAATGCACAGTTAAAATATTTCCCCAAAGGAAATGCCAGGCTTAGATAACATCAGTGGTGATTTCTTCCAAATTTAGAAAGGAAAAATTACCAATTCTACACAAAATTTCCAGAAAAATAAATAAGGAGAAAACCATGCCCATTTTCAAAATTTGGAAGACCTGTATTTTGATGATTCAAAGACAAGAAAGACATGATGAGAAACAAAAATCACAGACCAATATCACTAATTAAAATAGATGTAAACATTCTTATAAAGTATTAAGCAAATAAAGTTATGCAATACAGAAACAGAAGAAGACATCGTGAGCAAGTGTAATCTATAACAGTGATGAAGTTAAATTTTAAAATCAATCAACATATTTCACCATATTGACAAATTCAAAAAGAAAAAAAAAGTAAAAACATTTAACAAAATCGATTCCTATTTATGATAAAAACACTCTTTAAACTAGAATAAACAGAACTTCTTCAATCTTAAAGCTAACACCATACTTAATGGTGCTTTTCCCTTAGCATCAGGAATAAGGCAAAAATAACTCACCATTTCTACTTAACAATATGCTTAAGGTCTTAGAAAATACAATAAGGAAAGTAAAAAGGTATATAAAATTAAAGGGGAGAAAAATATTTATTCACAAATGGAATGATTGCCTATATAAAAAATCCTAAGGGATCTACAAAAAGAAATGCTCCAAGAAATAATATGTGAGTTTAGTGAAGTTTCAAGATACAAGATGAATACACTAAAATCAATTGAATTTATATATATTGCCAATGAACCACTGGAAGTTGAAATGAAAAAACACAATTTTATTTGTAATAACATAAAAAATATGAAATGTTTGGGTCATAATTTTTAACTATGCACAAGATTAAGTAAAAACTACAAAACTGCTGAGAAAAATCAAGAAAACCTCAATGAAAGGATATATATGTCATGTTTATGGATCAGAAGGTTAAATATTGATGCAATAAATGTTTTTAAAATTGATCGATAGACTCAATGCAATTCCAGTCAAAATGCTGTCTTTTTTTTTGGTAGGAATTGACAAGTCGATTCTAAAACGTATGGGAAAAATCAAAGGACTTTTGAATAAGAACATGGCTGGCTGCAAAATTTACTTGATTGTAAGACTAATTATAAAGATGATCATCATGAGGGTTTGGTATTGGTTTAAGTACAAACATATAGGTTAATGGAACAGAATAGAGAGTTTAGAAAGAAGTGCACACATATGCAGCAATTGATATTCAACAAAATGCAAGGTAGTTTAATAGGGAACATATAGTTTTTCCAACACTGAAGCTAGAATAATTGAATGTCCAAATGCAAAAAATAAATTAAAAACCAAAAAACTTCAAACCTAACTTCATACATGCACACATTTCTTCTAATTAGATTATAGACTTAAATGCAAGAGCCAAAACTATAAAACTTATAAACATTAACTTGACAGAAAAATCTTCACGAACCTAGATAGAGTAATATGAATTAGAACAAACAGAATACTAAACAAAAATTAAAAAAAAAAAAAAAGATAAACTGGACTTTGTTGAACTTAAAACTGTAAAGAGTAAAAGATAGGCCACAGGTTGGAAGAAAATATTGACAAAACATATAGCAGATAAAGGACTCATATCCAGAATATATGTAAAAACACTTACAAATCAATGAGAAAAAAAGTTTATAAAATGAGATTTAAACAGACGTTTTCTCAAAAAGAATACAGAATGGCCAAAAAGCACATGAAAAAATATGCAGCCTCATCAACCATTAAGACAATGCAAAATTAAACTCACAATGAGATGCTACTACATTCCTATTAATAGCTAAAAGTAAAAAGCTTGACTACATCAAGAATTGTAGAGTAATTAAAACCATTCTGTATTGCTGGTAGGAATCATTTTGGAAAAGAACAGTTTCATATACAGCTATACATAGATTACCATAGGATACTAAATCCCATTCTTAGGTTTTTACCCAAGAGAAATGAAACATGTTTACATAAAGACTTGCAGTCTAATTTTCATAGCAAGTTTTATTCATAAGAGCCAAAAAGTAGAAACAACCCAAATGTCCATTAACTGGCAAATGGATAAACAAACCATGGTACGTACATATAATGGAATACTATTCAGCAATAAAAAGACAAAAACTACCAATGCTATACAACCAAGCAGATGCATCCTGATAGAATTATGCTAAGAAAGAAGCCAGACACAAGAGATACACAATGATTCTACTGAATAAAATTCTAGAAAAAATAAAACTATAGTGACAGAAAGTAGATATGTTTGCAAGTGGCTGAAAGTGAGAGGAACGGATTGACTCCAAAAGGGCACAGGGTATCTTTGGTGTGCTGAATATATTCAATATCATTATTTTGGTGTTGGTTTCTTGATTATATCCATTTGTCCAAACTCTTTCAATTGTACCCTTCATACTGGTGAATTTTATTATATCTAAATAATACTGCAATAATGCTGATTAAAAATAATAGATTTCCAAAACTGTAAAAGACGTGTCCTAAGGTATTAATTGGCAAAACAGCAATACAAAGAATAAAGAGAATTTCTATACAATATCAAAATCTAAATCATCTCTCCAGAGATCAATAACCTAGAATGACCTCGAGAACTACCTATTTTAAAGGTATGTCAATTTTAATAGGAGATTTATATTTGAAATTCACATAAGGTGTGTGAGCATTCACACGGACACACACAAGTGTTTGGGGCTGGAGAACTGGTGATGGAAATACTGAGATATCAAGGGAGCCAACGGAGAGATGAACTGGACTTCTGCCCTAGAAAAGACAGTGCCAAGGGTCTGGCCAGGTAGACTGGTGAGAAGGCTGCAGCATTGCTTTGAAAGCTCTCTGCTTACAAGTGCTCCTGTTTTCACGCAGTAACGCATTTTCCTGGGTAACATACCGTGTGTGTGAACACCTTTCCTCAGGAATGGGGTGGGGGGCAGATCCGCTGCTAATATGCAAAGTATTTCATTTAGTAATGGCTTTCAGAAGGTTCATTTAAAGCCCTCCTATTGCTATAGTAACAGATTGGATCTATACATTTTTTGTTAACAGTTAATGTTTGCACTAAATACAATCAAATGGCAACATACCTCTAAACGAGTTTTTATTCTGTTCAATTTTCTCCAAACAAAATTAATCTTAACACCATTTCTTGCTGCGAATTATCTGGAAATGACATTTCCTTCCAATCTGTTTGGAGACTTTGAGAACACCAGAGGCCCCCTGTATTCCTTTTCTGTTCCTTGCCTCCTTAGCAGTCAGGAAATTATCAAAAAAGACCGTCTCCACAATTTTACCACATAGCAGTCCATGCTTGCTCCGTGACTTGGTCCATCCCTTCTTTTGTTCCTGAAAACAAGAGGTGGTCATTATTTTACTTCAAAACTCTGGACCCAGAGAATAAACAGAAGTAGAGAAGGAATGGCAATGAAATAATAGAACTGGTTTGGGGAATGTTTGTTGATTTCCCAGTGACCGACTCAATTGCATTCATTTACCAGATTAATCACAGAGGCAAGTGGTGGGGTGGTTTAAGGTTTGCTGAAAACAGCTGGGATACAAAGTGACTGATGCTAGTCTTATTCCTTTCCATTTCACAGCAGGAAGCAGGATACAGATCTGGCTTTGTGTGGATTTGTATATATTTGCATTTCATTTCATTACTATTTCCCACAAATACATTCTAATTTCTCCAGATTAAATGCTGTCCTATATTAACATCTATCCCCTCCCACCAAAATTTAAACAAATGAATACAAATACATTTCTTTTTAAAAAAACAAATAAATATTTTTCAATGTTTAAATCAGTATATTCCACATGTACTTAAATCTAGTTAATTACATCAGAGATGATTAGAGTGGGTAATGCTGGGATTTATATTGGTGTGACAGTATCTGAACACACCTAATCACCTTCAGGTAACTACTCTGCCACTTGTATGTTATCACTGATGTGTATGCAAAAAAAAGAATAAACAAAATATGAAAACAAAAACATCTGTGGTGATCTAAACGTAATTAACATGAGTATTTATTTCTCTTCAAAAACCCAGAAGGCCTTATATGGCCGAGGGGGTTCTTGCTCTGTTTTAACTCAGAATGAGATCTGAAATCTGAAAGCTTCCAAGCTGAACAATCAGTATTTGGGAGGAATTTAAAAAAAAAAAAAAAATTCTCTGATGATGAAATCATAGAGTCATTGAATTTTACAGTATTTAGAGGCCATCAAGAACAAGTCCAACCCCAGAAAACAGATATTTAAAGAATTTTAATGGGTTTGCCCTTGAGCATATAGTTTGTGTCAGAATTGGGGTACAATTCTAGAACTTTTATTCTGATTACAATGCTTGTATCATTGCAATAACGGTGGAAAATGTGGTGGTAAAAACACTGACTACATGTATTGACTACAGGCTGCTTTTCACAAACTCTGTGACTAGCTACATGGGCATTGAATATAAGCCCAAACATAGATGCCTCATATGTTCCCAACTCACATCAGTAAAAGAATACTCTAACTCAAAGTAAGTCACAAAATAATTTGCCTTTGATAATTCAATGGATTTTCATTCTACCCCATATCCTCTCTTGAGGTTCGAATGAGTCCCTGTATAAGTCTAGTCAGACCCAGAAATCTACATTTCAACAGATATCCCAGGTGATTTTTATAAGTTTTCCAAAAGCCTTCCTTAAAGAATCACATGTGCTCAGATAGCTCAAGATATGAGTCCTAAGAGCTATTTTGTTAGGCAAACCCAAACAAAATACCATAGAAAGGGTGGCTTAAATGACAGAAATTTATTTTCCACAATTCTAGAGGTCGGAAATCAAGACCAAGTTGCTCGCATTTTATTTTTTAAGTAATTTTTAAAGTAAATTTTAAGTTATTTTAAGTGTACAACACTGAATTCACTATAGGCACTATGTTATACAGAAGATCTCTAGACCTTGTTCATCTTGCATAACTGAAACTTGCCTAGGATATTGTAAAAATAAAAATTCTTGCTTATAGATGTAAACAAACAAAAGTATTACCTTCTTTATATTGACATTATATATTGTGATGCAGAAAGTGACTATCTCATTGGTCTCTATGCTCTTTCTGGCTTCAGATCTCTATTCATGCTGACCCCTCACTCTGACTTTTTACTTTGTCCCTTTACCCTGATCATATGGTTTCAGTTAGTGCTACCTCTTAATTCTCTATTATCACACTCAGATAGCAGTTTTCACAATTTGGTGTTTACTTTATGGTTGACTACTCATATAAGGTCTGTATTCCCTTTTGTACTGTAAGCTTATACTTCTGGCACACAGCAGGTGCTCAAAATATATTTGTTGAATGCATAAATTCACTGCATTAATAGGCAATCAAGACAGATGCACAAGGCATGGTTAAGAGATTCATATGCATTTTTGCTTAGTTGAGTGTACTTTTTTCCCTTAGAAAAGGAATACATGAACACTATTAATCCTTCCCATTAAGAACACCTGACAGCATGTCACACTTCAATATAGTTGATATGTCATGTTTAGTAAAATTAAGTTGCTTTTAATCAGATTTTGAATCTTGCATAATTGCCTGTGTTTATGAGAGAGAAAAAGGCCAATGGACTTGATCTTTCTGGGTTGCTTTTTATACCCCACATGTCTCTCTAAATCTAAATGAAATGAAAAGACTATTGCAATATTTTTTAGGTAGCCACCATATAAGAGTCATGAATATTTTTCATTCCTTTCAATCTCAACATATAACAGCTAAATTTATTGCAAACTAAATCTTTTGATACAAACAGAAAATATTTTAAAATATACTGGTTAAATATTTAGCTTAATTTGCTCCTCATTCCCTTACAAATTATCCCATCCTATTGTGTTCAAGAATGTAGGAATTATACAATTTCACCACAAAAAAATGAAATGGAGAAAGTATAACAAAACTCACCCCAAATAATGTCACGGGTCTTTACAGATAAGCACAGAATGACCTGAAGGGTGGACAACTACAACTATTTCTAAGAAACAAACTAACAAATAGAAATGTTGTCGATGCCCCTTATAATTATGAACGTCTCTCGGTTTGCCTGTCCTGGCAAAATTACTAATAGTGTGTCTTTTCACTTTCGGGTATGTTCTGGTTTGCACAACAGATTATACAATCACCTCATTTATGATTTAAGGACATCTCAAGATTGGAAAATCTAGGAATTTCAAAATGTATGTAACTAAATAACAAAATAAATTCCTTAGTATTGATTTTTGTTTGTCATTTTTATATATTCTGGGTAATAATTGTCCTGAAATTCAGAAGAACAACTTAATATCCTTTTCCCCCATACATATTTAGATGTGGCACATTTTTTATGATAATAACACACCCTACAGTAATCATGCTTTGAAAATGTGTGTAAAGTCAAATGCAGGGCATTTTAACAGTGATCAATCACAGGATAACTATGGAAGACACTCTGCTCAGGGGAACTATATTCTGGTCTAGTCATTACCATCAATTAACATGTGGTCTTGGGCCACTTACTTAGCATTTCTAAACACAAATTTCCTAATATGAAAAAAGGAACTGAAAATATTTGTCTTGCCCATTCCACAGAGTTAGCAGAATGAAATGAGAAAATATGGTCCGGTTATTATTATCATTCTATTTCATCTAAGGCAGGCCTGAAGGGCACCTTAACTGAGAAAATTGACACTGTGAAAGTTCATGAGATTCAAAATGTGATTGAGCTGCCAGAGGTCCTGGTTTACCAGGTGTCTTGCCCTGGGCAATTTATTCTTAGTTTAGAGATAATTCTTAGTTTAGAGATAATAACTATGTTAACATTTCTAAAATAGAGATAACTGTGTTAACTTATGTCCTCATGCTTGTAAGTTCATGCAAAATATCTCACAAATAAATATTAGCTTTGGTAGTTCAAAACAGGGCTGCTGTGATGATGGTTTCTTGCAACATAAACTAGCTAGTAGAACCCTAGTGCTTCTACAAGTCTGAAATGTGTCTATACACATATGAGAGTTTCAACAAAATGGTGGGAGGGAAGTGAATCCAATTATTTTGGAAACAAAAAGAGTGACAAACTCCATAGATTCTATGTTAGTAGGTTAGGTTACTAATTAATTACTCTAATTCTCCTATATCTTACTATAAACTGTATCTCTTTATACTGAAAATAAGTTTGTAATATATTTAAACACAGTTGTTCATCATGAAGGAAATTTGATATCAAAATGTCATCAAAATAGAGAAAGGAGGGTGTTATTATAGAACTCTACTGCCTGGATTGAAATAGCTGGAAGGAGACTTAGAATATGATCTTGAGATTTAGTGTAATCAGGAGAAAAATAAAGTAGCAGGTATACTTCTAGAAGCACAATATACAAAAGTTATCAGTGTGGTAGAGATAGATAATTTTAGTCGAAAACCCTAATAAAACGAATCTAGCTATCTGGTGTAGCCTATTTCTTGCCTTAGAACACAGAAGTTTCACCATGTTTTTTCATAGATAGGAAGTGACTGCAGATTTTCATATATTTCAGAATAAAGTTAATTGTGAGAGAATAAAGGAGAGGAAGGATAAAATACAGTTTTGCTGCTTCATCTTGTTTTTCTGAAAATGTAACTTGTTTTGTAGATTTTTTTCAATCTTGTTTAGCTCTTTGTTAAACAACATTTGAAAACTTTTGTGCATTATATGTTAAACACTGAATCTTTGATAACCTTTTTATGATTTGAGAATGGAAAGAAGGAGGATATGATAGTTAAGGAGGTAATAATTAAGTTTTTAGCTCTCCAAATTGAGAATTGTTCTTAGTATATTAATAAATGGACAGTTTATTAATCAACATTGTCAATTTTTGATTGAGGTTCTCTATTTTGCCTTCTTGAAAAATCGCTACTATTGATGCATCCTTTAAGATGGGCATAAATGAGACGAAATTCAACTTGACAAGAAAAAAAAATTAAGGGGAAAGAAATAATTCCCTAGTGTAAAACCTTATCAATTGTGAAAAGATTACTACTGATCAAAGTGTCTGACTTTCTCTTTATGCAAATATCATTGAAAATCATGCATATGCAAATAAATACACTTCTCTATGTCAGAGATTAAATACATATAGTACAGTGATTAGTATTCTTTGTATACATTCAAATACAGCAAGATTGATATGCAAGCAAACTGAATTACAATAAGGAATAACACTCTATTATTATCATATCACTCAAAAGCAATACCAAGTAGGCAATATAGCATTCAGGGAAATGTGCGAATCTGTCAAAGCATTAGCAAGAGATAGAAGATTTCTCTTTTAGGAATATGATTTTATATCACTCACGATTTAAAAATCTATAGGCAAAAAATAAAATAAAACACAATGGAAATTATATAGCAGCATAATTATTTGTGAAACAAAAAAAAAGTCTTGTACACATTTGCAGACTGTGGGCAAGATCGATCTAGTCATAAAAATTTTCATTGCAGAAGAAAACTGTAACTGATTCTATTATTTTAGAGGATAAAAGCTACCAAATGCAAATTATATATTCAATCTGGAAGATGTTTGGGGGAACCTATTCTTTCATTAGGGCAATGACATTTTAAAAAAGGTTATGTATGTCTGTTAAGGAGCATTTATCTAGAACTTTGAGTCACAAACTATAACACATGCCAAGGTTAACATAATATATAGTCACGTACTATTTCCTTTTGAACATTGAAGCACAATAAAAAGTAAAATAATAATAATTATTAACTATGGATTAATAATCTGATTATTATGTGCTTAATTTAGAATTTTGCTGAGAAAGAATAAGTGTGGTATTTCTGAAAGCCACTTCCTTTAAAAAGGCATACTGTGGAAAGTAAATTGGTTTAGTTCAAATCCATCGCCAAATAACTTAAAATTGCCAACTCCTCTTATAACTTAAAAGGTGTGTGAGTTATTGAACCTACTTTTAAGTAACTGACAGGTCTGTGTTATCTGAACTCATCCCTAGTTTACATATGACCTGGGATTTGGAAATGGTGTAAGTGTCACATGGAAATGTGGGAGTACAACAAGAATTGGCTTCATTCTCCACCCTCTTCTAGAGCTGTCAGAAAATAGCATTCCAAATAACTAATATATGAGCTTAGAAGCCAGGTAATAAAGACAGAAAGAAGGGAGACTATAGTAGTTTAAGAGTAAAATAAATATTTTAAATCAAGTGTATTGCTAAGCCCCTAGGTTTTGAAATTCTGCATTGTCTCTAGAAAAACTTCATATTAAGACCTGCCCAATCTGGTAAACAGGATTAATTATCGCCACTTTTAGATTAATATCTATTCAAAAAGTCAGTATATGTCCTTTCCAAGTACTGGAAATAATCAGTACTTAACTACTTACATGTATGATCATGGGATGCTGCTGCTTCTGTTAATAACACCAACAACATAGTTTCTATAGCGCTAGATAATCTTCATGAAATATCTTATTAGAGTTGCATAAAGGAATAAAGGCAGATTTTACCATTAACCTTAGTTATTTAGAAAGAAAGCTGAGATAATGACTAAACAAATCTACATGTGAAGGCCACATGGCTGAGGGAAGTGGCTGGAACCTGGGTATTAAATCTCTATACCCAAGTACTCTACGGTATATAGCATATAGCCTCTCTCCTTCTACTTCATGGTACAGCAAATACTTTCTCAGTTCTAAACATTGTGTACAAATAGAGAAATTAATGTTTAGAATAAAGAATATTAGCTAATATTTCCTATGTTATGATTTAGCTTGTAATCTATATCAAAACTGAAGTTTGCGTTTAAAAGATTCTATGATCCTTTTTATGAGGACCATTAGCAAATGATTGTTTTTTAGCACATTAATATTGTTTGCATTTTAATCAAAATATACCAGTTACCTTAGTGTGAGATATCAAATAAAGCTTTAAGTCTTTACTAAAATATACGCTTCATTTTTTTCTTGTAATGGCATTGCCTGTTAATTTATTTTTATTTTTCACACCTCTACTGAGACATAATTAACACATAAAATTGTATATATTTAAAGTATACAATGTGAGTTTGATATGTGTATACATTATAAAATGATTACAATTAATTAAAATAAATTTTAATAAATATTCCTTTTTTTGTGATAACACTTAATACTCTTAGCAAATTTCAAGTATATAATACAGTATTATTATTAACTATAGTTAAAATCTTGTATATCAGATTATCAGAACTTATTCCATCAGTGGACAGAAGATTCATCCCCAGTCCAAGAATTTCAGTCTGCACTTCCTGATGATCTATCCTAAGGGTTTTGGGCTTGCTTAGACAGCCCCACTATTGTGTGAATGTACCCTCCTCCAGTAACTTTGAGTGTTGGCCTCTAAGGCTGTTACCTTCTGAGAATCACCCTGCACAGACAGGAGCT
This sequence comes from Pteropus medius, assembly GCF_902729225.1. Lineage (NCBI taxonomy): Eukaryota > Metazoa > Chordata > Mammalia > Chiroptera > Pteropodidae > Pteropus > Pteropus medius. The sequence continues at coordinate 536,590 of NW_024342644.1, read as the reverse complement.
ACCTAGCACACTAGGACGTTGACTTGGCAGGGGTGAGCTTCTCCTCCACCACCCTACACACTCAGATACTTGTGATTACATTGGGCCCATTCAGATAATCCACAATAATCTTTCTATTTTAAGTTGAATCATCTAAACTTGGGAAAGGTTGGTAAATAAAGGGTACACACTTTTAGCTATAGGATGAATAAGGTCTGAGGATCTAATGTAAAAATGATTATATTTGATAATACTGTATTCTACAATAGAATTGCTAAGAGAGAATAGGACTTAAATGTTCCACGAAAAAAGAAGACATATCTGTGAGGAGATGTATGTGTTAATTAACTAAATGAGAGGATTCTTGCACAATGTATAGGTATATCAAATTATGACAATGTACACTTTAATAGTCTTAAATTTTATGTCATTTATATTTTAATAAAGCTGAAACAAAACTAGTTACAATACTGTATATTAGATTCCTAGAACTTTCATTTTACAAATGAAAGTCTGTATTTTTTGACCAACATCCACCCATTTCCCCCATCTACCATGCCTTAGCAATCACCTTTTTATTACATTTCTGAGTTTGCTCTTTTTTTATTTTAGGTTCCACATTAGTGAGAACATACATTATTTGTCTTTTTCTCTGCCTTGTTTAATTTAGGACAATGTCTTCCAGTTCCATCTATGTTGTAACAAATGGAAGGATTTCCTTCTTTTTAAAGTCAGAATATTTAATTGTATTTGTATGTGTGTGTATACCACATATTTTTTTACTCATCCATCAATGGACACTTAGGTTGTTTCCACATGTTGGCTTTTGAAATAACGCTGCAATGAATATGGGAATGCATCTATGTCTTTGAAATACTGATCTCATTTCCTTGGCTATATATACCCATCAGTTGGATTGCAGAATCATAGCATACTTTATGTTTTTAATTTTTTTGAGAAACTTTCATGCACTTTTCCATAATGGCTGTACCAATTTACAATCCTACTAACAGTGCAAAAGGGTTCCCTTTTCTTGTCATCCTCACCAACAACTTATGTCTTATCTTTTTACAACAGAGTAAAGCAAAAGACAGTGAATGCTGAATCAGTTTGTTTTACTCATCTTATTTTCTTAAGTTGTCCACCATGCATGTGTATGGAAGGCAAAACTTTACCTATAACCTTTTATTGTCTTCAGCTTGACCTAAAAATTAAATTGACATAAGTCATGTTAACCACAGAAAAACATACAGATTTATTTTATATAAGTTTTAGGTGACACAGGAGCCCTCATAAGGAAATGCAGACCCAAGGAAATGCAAAACATAAGTGCTTTTATACTAGGTTGAAAAAAGAGAGAGAAAGTAATTAAAATAAAAGAGAGGAAAAGTAACTAAAATAAATAAACTAACAGAAGATAGAAGTTATTTCAACAAGGTCTGTTTGTACAAATTTCTCTTGGCTTTGGATCTCCATCTCTGGTGATAAAAATGTTTCTTTCCTCTTGGTACATGGAGGGCACTTTACAGTTGAGAGTTTTATCTCCTGCTTTCAGGAAGAAAATGGGGAGCTCAGAGCACTCCTGCACTTGTTTGTTTTTAGGTAAAAAAAATTTATGTCAAAGTGTCATATTTTGGGGTGGCATATTCTGCCACCCTTTGCACACCCCACTGCTGGAGGAGGTCATGAGGACATGACCACCAGTTAAATTACGCAAGCTGAACCCAGGCAAAGAAAGGCCTCTTAACCCGCCCACTCATTGGAATGTACTTTTTGTACACTGTTTCCATAGCTGAAACCCTTTTTAAGGATGCAGCCTTGAGAGAGTAATGTTGAGATCATCTGAACGGCATTAAGCCTCTATACAAACTTTTAAGATTTTGGCTGGTGGATGCAGCGATCTCCTTATCTTGCGATTCTCATAACAAGCATCATATGTAAGTTCCCTTGCTTATTAAACCTGCCACCTACCTGTCTGGAGTGGTCGGCCTCTTTCTTCTGCCTCATCTTGTCCTCCGTTTATGGAGGCTGTTTTGCGAGCCCACACTTAGCTGTGCCAGCCAGAAGCTGACCCAAGAAATAGATCTTGAGGGGCCTCCACAGCGGAAAACCGCAGTTAGCCATTAACCTCTGCGTGGGGACGGTGGCCGGTAGGTCAGACGCTTGCGTGAATACGAATGCGTAACGCTGGGAAAATGCCGCTGGACCCGTGCTTGTTTGAGGAACTGTGTGTGCAAAGCGCATGCGGCAAAGAAGCGTGACTGCGCGGGGGGGCTGCCCTCTATGATGGGCAGCCCGGCTGCCACCCATGCCGGATCAGAGGCCGAACGCTCCGTTTAGAAAGTCGGGAGCAGAGCTGAGGTTAGAGAGGGACCTGGGTTATCCACTCCTCTTCTAGCTTCGGTGCCGGTAGACAAGGTGGGAGAGCAGGATAAATTGGAGACTTTAGCGTGTTGTTTTGCAAAGCTAAAAGGGCACAAACAGCAGTAGATTAAGTTCCGAGAGTTTGTGACAAAGCCTGCTCCAGATGCTGAAAGGTGGACTCTCTGGCGTAGTGAGGAGAAGGAAGGGGAGGAGGTTAGGATGATGGACAGTGACCCGGCCAAGAAGCGCCAATATCATCCAAACCCTAATGCAAAGAAAATTTTTAAATAGTAATTATCCCAGACTTCTGAAAATAGAGAAATATACCCCAAAACTCCTGGGAGGGAAATTTGCATTTTTTTTTTTTTTTTGGTCCTTTGAAGTAGTAAATCTTATTTCTTTGAAACAAGCGTCCCAGGACGTAACTAAAATGCCCACGATTGCCTGAGACTAAAGTAAAAAAAAAAGTGGCGGGAGGAGAAGGAGAAAGGCGCTTTTTAGATTACGGATTACAGATAGAAGCTCGCCTGCCCAAAATTTAGTCCACAGAATCCATAACATTATTGGCCAAAGGCAAATATAAATCTTAAAAGTCTCTCCACAAATATTAGTATAAAACTTTAGCTCTTTGGTAACCATAACTTGTTCCATTTGCCAAAGTTACAATTTGGATTCAACTGTTATTTATAAACTAGTGAGTTTTATATTGTGTCTGATTTATGGTTAAAGTTAGAGTGAAAGCCATGGGGTGTCTATGTCTATGTGTTTCTTAATGCCTATGAATATATGTTATGTATGTGTGATATTTTTCTACCTCTAGAGGGAATATTAAAGTAGCAGATTAAATTACTAACAGGTTAAAAACAACCTTGGCCAGGTAGACTAAAGTACTGTCCCAGGCTTTAATATATTCTGATAATCAACTAGTAGGGTTTTTTGCCCCATATGCCAGACTGGGGACCCCTGCAGAGACATCCAATACTGTAAAGGTAGTCATGGGAGACTGCCATTATCCCAACTATCACTATGGATCAATATGCTAATGCCTATGAGAACATCAAGCCCCTTCACACCTGGGAAAAGCATTATCTCTTGAAATTTGCAGTGGGATGTTCACTGGAATGTGTGAGTAACTTTGCCTGCCTGGATGAGAAACTACTCAATTTCCACTGGGATCCTCTTGTTTTGGTGCAAGCCAAACCTATGGAAATGTGCTATACCTGGAATGGAACATGCATTGTTGAAAGAGGAGGGAAGGTAGGGATCCTGGTCTGATATATCCTGTCCCTGTCCATCTCATGCCTGACAGCGCTGCCTCCTCTGGCCAACATGTATGTTATGCACAACCAGGTCAAGTTCCTAAAGCTGGAGGCACATTAATATCTAAGGATCAGGCCACAACTGTAATTCTTATTGTAAGGGAAAAAGTTCTTATACAAGTTCCTGCTAAATATCGGCCTTTTTGCCCTTAAACTTCTGCGGCTCATATGGTTTCAGGTTATGGGAAGGGCACTTGATGAAAATACCTTTCTACAATGGGGCTACTCATATGCCTAACCAAAAAAAAAAAAAAAAAAAAAAATCAACTGTTGAGTGTGCGGGCAGCTACCCACCTCTCTAGTTCTTCAAGATTGCTATGTGGGTATCACCACTCCAGGGAGTGGATTGGAAGGCCTGCAAGCAGTATGTTAAAAACAAGTGAGGACTAGTACTCTTTAATTCATCTGATATTACCCATATTGATCCACAGACCTAACTTGTGGCACACACTCTTAATAACACTGGGCATGGTATTTTTCTATTAATCAAACTACATAGACAGCCTATTAAATGGAAGGATCCTAAAAATACCACCATCAAAACCATGGATGGCTACACTCAGATTTGGGAGGAGTTCATGTGGCTTACCCCAGATTATGGACATTTGAGCACTGGGACCCCCCTATGTTGGAAAAAGAAAAATCACTACAAACAGAACCAACTCAACTGTACCAGAAATACAGGATGAATATATATAGCCATATCACCACATTAAAGGATAGAGAATGGTATGGCACTGACTGTCTCACTGCCCAGGTATTCACTGCGTAGTCCTGAATGGAACCAGTGGTTATGTAACACACATTTTTGGCCATGGCTTTCACCTGGGTAGTTGGGCTGCTGAACCTGGGTTTTATCTGGGCACAGAGAAGAATCTTCCCCATGATAACAAAAATTGCCAACCTCCCTTTTCTGAAGATCAGGTGGACACCCTGTTTTCCATTAGTATGATCTTTTGTCTGCTGTCTTTGTCCCCTCCACTGGCCTGGAAGATGTTATAACACATAGAAGCCCTTACTACATTTCCCCAGCACTCCTTAAATAATAGGTGGCAAAGACTGTCCTTACCGAATACTGAAATGTCTCTAATGAAAAAAGCTGTCCTCCAAAATAAGATGGCCTTAGACATTATTACCGCCTTGCAAGGAGGTACCTGTGTCATTAAAGAGAATATTGTGTATTTGTGAATCTGCAAGTGTGGCATCTTTATTAAATCACATGAGGACACAAGCGAATATCCTCAATGATCCAACCTCCATCAGAGGGGACTTAATAAATCAGTAGTTTGGATCATGAGGCTCTTGATGGAAAAAATTGTTACTTATTTTGGAAATCATTATCGTGATTTCTGTTTTCTTTTGCATGTACCTACATTGTTGCTATGGTATCCGCCTCCAATCCAGCCAGAGAGCCACCAAACCAACCCCTCCATTCTAGTGAAACCCCTTGCTGACCTTAGGGCACATTGTGGAATAAGGGAGCAGTCATGAGATGTAGAGTATTGAAAGTCATTGAGAGGACATTGAGAGGATTGCCAGTTGACCTGAAAGCTAGATCCAGGCAATTGGAGGCTCCTCACCTTCTCCCCCATCCCTAGAATGTACGTTCTGCCCGCCATTCTCACAGTAGGAATTGTTTTCTAGGATGCAACATTGAGAGAACATTGTGGTATTGAATGCTAGAGGTGACTGAACCCAGATAAGGCCTCTATATAAACTTTTAGGATCCTGGTAGATGGGGGCAGAGATTTACTCATCTTGTGGCCATCTAAGACAGCCTCCTAAGTAACTTCCCTTATTTTTAAACCTGCCACCCACCTGTCTTGTGTGGTCTGCCTCTTTCTTCTCTTACATTGTCCTTGTTCTGGGGGCCACTTTGTAGACCAGCACATATAATAAAAAATTTTCCATTTATCAACTTGTAGATAAATTGAATATCAGTAGAAGATGTAAAGGGGGTTATTTATAATTAATTTATGAGATATATTTAATAATTTAACTGTGTATAACTTATACCTTAATAGTCTGATGTTTCTATCACAGTGAATCATTTACTCAGAAGAAAAGGGAAGAAAGTAACTGTAAAAGACTGATGTAGAGATTATAACCACAAGCAGGAGGGTGCTGCAAAATCAAGAGAACACAGTTGTTCTGAGAGAAAAGAAATTAAAACAAGCCGTAAGTAACAGTAAATTGAGACTGTGACTCCTTGGAAGCTGTTTTGTCGTATCTGAGTACTTGAATTTATGATTTCAGAATCAGTTACATGAATGAGCAGTGGATAAAAAGGGAGAAGTTGAGAAATGTACAGTTAGGTTGAGTCTTTAGCTTTGTCTTAAAATGACAAAACGGATTTCTTGATAAATTGTTTTTTTATTGTTTATTTGATGGTATTTTTGTTGTTTGATTGTTTCTCCTCTTAACTAATTTTGGTGTTGGATCTCTATATTTACTAGGAAAGTATTGACTTGCTTTTTTGTACTTGGTTGAAACATGTACAGCTTTTGATGAAACAGCAAATGGGTAGCTTGTTTTGTTTTTGGTATCATTTTAATTCCAAAGTTTTTTAGCTCTTAGGAAAACCTAAGATATCTGAACAGAGTATATCATACAAAGAGACACCATTGGTTATACAGCAGCAGCAACAACTAAAAAGCAAAGGAAAAATAATAGAAAAAAATAAACAAGCTCCTTATGATATGTCTGAAAACTTTGCACCTTTATTGGTAAATAAAACATCTCAAGGGAGAAATATCATAAAGCAGATGAAGGGCAATGCCAAATATTACATGTTTGATTATAGACCCTAAATATAAGTGCATTATAGCACATTATAAAACCTAATCTCAAATATTTTTAATCCATAAAAATATTAACCATTTCTATTGCTATTCAAAGGATTGGTGTGTTAAAAGATCCATAAAAATTTGGGAGAGTTTTATGAATCCTATAAGAATAAATTTAACTGAATTAAGACCTAGGATTGATATTTCAGCAACAGAGAAATTATTCTTATGATTACCAAGTATATCACTTTTACAAGTGTATTTTTATTTAGTTGTATTTCCTGGCCTTATTTTAAAAATTTATTGGCATAGATTATTATTTTTAACAACTCTGTAAAGAGAGAAATGAAATAGAGTTTTAGGATTTGAAAATTATTTTGCTTAAGCAGCTTTATATCTGTAAGAAAGTAAAATTTCTGAAATCTAGTGATGAAAATGGGCTCTCTGACTCTCTTGAATTAATGTAAGGAAAATCTATGTACACTCAAATAATTTAAATAACCATTATCTGTACTTATTCTCAGACGCTAAAGTGGGAACGATGACCCATTCACTAAACCTGCTTCTTAGGATGTGATAGAGATTAATTCAATCTTTTAAATAAGAATATATCAAGTACTTAAGGAATTGGGATAGTAGAGAAATGTGTACAGTGTTATTAAGTAAAAATATATCATTCATTGAGATGCAGTAGGTTTTTGACTTGGCACTATATTTTCTATAAATTATTTCAATGCTGTAGGTTGGAATAATCTGCTTAGAAATTTTAGTTTGCAGGCCCTTGGATAAAAATTCTAATTATGTGTCAAATTTCCTCTCCTTAAACCAATTCTCTTTAATGTCAAGAACATTCTGGAGCATTCACCTTCAATTTAATTGGTTGATTAATAGAACCTTAGAAGATCCTCATTTCTGTCTACAAATTTGTGGTTTGATTGCAGCATTGGTCTTTCATATGTATTCTTGGAAAATTATTTCTGAGATGAGCTGATTCAAAGTAACTTTGTGTACTCAGCTAAGAGAATTAATAAAATGCCTTAGCTACATTTTTCTTTTTATTTAACCTTTTTCCATTATTTTCCATTATTTTCCATTATGCTGTAACCTTGTCAGTTAGCAAGCCAATATCCTTGAGCCATTCAAAAATCACAATTAGTTTCTATTAAATTCTAGTAATTCACATCTTATTTATTGGGGTTAGTATTGATTGTGTCTCCTCGAAGAGCTTCTATATAAACACACGACCTATTGTTAAAGGAGAAACAGCAATGACCACTTGGCTAATTCTTAAAAGTCCTTGATTTGACAGTGTGGTAATACAGCTACCTGTAAAACAGCCTATACATTTTATATAGACTCATATTTTTAGAGGCAAGATCATGAAGTAAATCATTTAAGTGAATGTTTTTCTAATTTACAGAAAAAATGAGGCACAAAGGAATAGTAAATAATAAATGTAAAAATATTTTAAAATATAAAAATAGGAGTCTGAATGTTGAAGATATACTACAAAGAAAAAAGATTATTCAGGGATAAACTAAAAAAAAAAATGTTTAAAATTCTCAGAAGACCAAACATCAAAGAAAATAGAAGGTAAAGGGGGCAGAAGGAACTATCTAGAGGTAAAAGAGAGGGGAAAAAATAGGAGTTAGCTTTAAAAATAAATTAAAATAAATAAGATAAGGTTTAGCATGATGCAAATGAGAAGCTGATAAGGAAAAAGGAATTCAATAAAGAACAATAGAGGTAGTTGAGGCAGATAAAAATTCTACTTTAATAAAAGACACTATTAGCAATAAAGATGTTTAGCTTGACATAAAATAACAAAAAGACTACTGATGCATATTTTGACTTTTTACGATTTTGTGTACTGAGATGGGCATGAAACTTGACTCGTTTACGTGATCTATGTGAAGTGAACACTTTGATGCTTAATTTATTATTTTTTAATGAAGACTAGATCACGGATCCATAAAAAGTCAATAACCTAATCAATCCTGAGTCTTATTTTAAGTTATTCATTGTTAATGCAACTTAATTCATTTACTCATTAGCCATAGTTCCATACTTATCCAAAAGAAAACATGCAAATAATTTTCTCTCATAATTTTTTGAAGCCAGAGAAAATAACAGAGGCACTACTGAAGCTTCTGAGAAGTGAATCAAGCATGAATTATTTATTAAATTTTAGTGTCCGTTAATTCCTAAAAAAAATGAGGGATAGCATACTATTAAAGCTACAAATACAGAAGAAAGATTTAAGAAATAATAATAACACAAATCACAACCGAGAAAAATATATTTCCTAAAACCTGAGGCTCAATATAGCTTTAACATAAAATTCGTATTTGACTATGCTAGAAATCAAGGAAAAGAATAATATGAGTTGTCTCATAGATTTCATCTAAGAACTAGATATCAAGTCACAAGGAGAGAAAAAAATTCTCCCTAGCATTCAACTGTAGGAAGAATTAACCTGTGTTTTGTTTTGTTTTAACTATTGAAAAATGAGTAAAACAGTTTATAATAACATTTTAGAAATAATTTTAAAGAATCTTCCCTTTCCATAGCATTGTTCTTGTTGAAGTCTGAGTTATCATTCTAAAATCTGCATCTAGTTGTATCATTTCACTAATTAAATTGTTCAATAGCTTCACATTGCCTATATAGTCCTCACTGGAGCAGATTCCCAGGCCCTAACTTAGACCTTTTGAATGCAAATATCTGAAGACAAGACCCAATAATTTGAATTTCAACAGCTCTCTGGGATAATTTATGACATTAAAGTTTGAAAACCCTTAGCCTCCATGTTAAAACCTTTCTCTGTGGACAAGGCTTTCCCACTGTCATTTTCACTAACATCATATCTTTCAGACTATCTTCCTTCGTAACTGCATCTGTATCTAGACTCTATGTATCAGACCTTCATACAGCTTATCTTACACTTGCCTGTCCATCCTGCCTTTGACCAGGCTGAATTCTCTGCGTGAATAGAGTACTCTTTTTCTTTTTGATAGCTGAAGAAGTTCTGTCTTGCAGAATCCTGGGCTAAAAGTTTTTTCTCCAATGCTTTTCCTAATCATTCTAGATAGAATCAATGGTTTTCATATCTTTACCACAATGACCCATTACATTTTTACACATCTCTTGGAAATCTTAGCACTTATATCAAATTACTATTCATTTACTTGCTAATCTTCACTAACTTTTTAGTATCTCAATGATAGAGATTTGAATTGTCAAAAAACATTTAAAATTGGTAAAGATGTGTAAAAAGTGTCAGAGTTGATGACTAAAGCCCAGGTTTCCTGATAACTATTTCACTTTTGCATATATTTCCTTAAAGTTATTTGTTAAAGATATATTCCATGTAATTTACATTTTGACAAGTAATTTGCATTAACATTTAATAAATTACTAAATAAAATCTAAATAACTTTCAATGCTATTATCATTGATTTACTTTCTGAATGGAAGAGCATACATGGAAATTTATTCTAAAATAGAAATATCTAAGAGAAAATGTTAAATAAGTAAATAGAATAAGTAGAAGTAAATGTAATACAACACAATGCAATATGGCAGATACTATGAAAAAATTAAAAGACAAACACATTCTGCATAACCTTTTACATCCTGTAGAACACCGAATGGATTAATTTAATCAAAAACAAGTATAGATTGAAAGAATATGTCAGTGATTTTTATTTAAAATAATTGTAAACGCCTTTCTCCAGATATGGAGCAGAGTGCATGTACCATAGTACCCAAGCCTTTTGTTCTGATGTTGAGAGCTATATTTAATTAACTTGTGGTCCAGAAGACTGATTAGCGATGGAGACATTTTAATGCACCAAGTATTTGGTGAAACATTTGACCAGATTTTTATTTTAAATCAATAAATATACATTGGAATCTGAGTGTCAATTTTAAGATTCCTATGACCTACTAGATTTTGTTTGAAATCTGAACTTCTAACTCGTATAAAATCTAAGCAAATCACTAGTTGTGTAAAATCTGAACATTTAACTTTCCAGTCTACAATAAGATTATATGATTTACACCCTTTGATTTTCTTTCTCCCCCCATTCTCCACCCCAGATTTCTGACTGTGGCCCTGTATTTGAATCTTATTAATTCCCTTCTTCTTTGTTATCCCTAATTATAGAGATGTCAATCTCAAAACCCACAAAAGAGGGAAATTTGAAAACATTCTGGATTTTTATTATACTATTGAATGAATTGTGTGGTGTTTTTATATATATATATATAGCTAGAGGGAGACAGCTTTAAATGAACTTTTCGCAGGGAAAAAAATAGGTGAGTGTTTAACAGAAAAAAAAGGAATTGACAGATATATAATTATTTTAGTGTCTCCACTTTGTTTCTTTCTTCCCCTTTGTCAGCTGCCTTCTCTCTTGACTCACCAACATACCCCCTGCCTAAAGTTATTTCGTTCAGGACTCTTTTATCACATGTACAAAGCAGACTAAACAGGCATCTGTTCGGATTTTCTTCTTCAGGTGAAGCATGCACAGTTGAGCTCCAGGAGTTTAGGGATTGAAATCTTCAGAATCCTGGGGGATTTGGCCCATAGCAAGAGCAATAGATTCTAAAGTTATATACAGAAGAACTGCCCTGTAATTAGCAGTTTTCAACACAAAAACTCTTCATGTGGGTACAATCCAGAAGGATTCATAAAAAGTCCACTGAACAATTTTAATTAGAAAGGAACCAAAAAAATGTTATATTCATTTTTAAGATGAATGCCAGATGTGAGTTTTACTGTATGTACATGTCAATAATCTCGTTATCCTACTGGCATCAATAATAATCACAATTCAGATGAAGGAAACAAATGTCAGAGGTTATCTGCAAGAAGTGTTTTACAAAATGAAAGGGAAAAGACAGGACAAAAATTCTAATTTTATGAATTGTAACCTCTCATCTCTATGTATGGTAGCTGTTTCTATTAACTTGACTCTACATAGAGATGTCATTAAAATCCAATAGATCTTATAAAAATATTCATGTTTCAAACATTTAGAAGGCTACCGTTTGTTTCAGGGTGATGCCTCAATATATGTTTTGGTATTACATTGTCAAAGATGTATTCACCCTTCACCTAAAATTTCTAAAACAGAAAGACCAAAGCAAAACATAAACTTGTTATATATATATTTTTATTTTTGAAATTAAATTATTTATAAATTCTATATAAACAAAAGTACATAAAATCAGTTCTACGTAATGTTAAATTATGACTTATTTGTTTTTTTCTGTTTGTTTTTAGGTGAGGCAACCCTTGGTTGACCTCACAGATTGCAAAGACATTGTCAGCTTACAATCTCTTATTTTTTTATTTTTTATGCCTACAGCACCTGGTCTTCCTAGGTAGTCTTCCATCCAAGTACTAACCAGGCCCAACCCTGCTGAGCTTCAAAGATCAGATAGGATCAGGCTTGTTCAGGGTGGCATGGCCGTAGACAAATTATGACTTATTTGTTACTGAATTATATTATCACAGCTATTAGAAACTATATTTTGGATCTATTATATAAAAGAGAGTGACTGACTAAGAAATTGCTTTAGCAATAGTACCATCTTTATTTAAAAAATTCTTACTTGACATTATTCTTTGACATTCAGCATTCATCCTATGAATAAATATTGATAAAGTTCAGATGGCATTACTTTCATAAAATCTTGTCGGTGGATTGCTGGATGAGTTTTTATTATATATTGGCTGAAATTGGACAAATTTTTTTTATTAGTAAAATGTCTAAAATAGTGTATCATGACACATTTAATTTATAATAATTATAATAATAATTACTACAACTGTGCAACTTTAAAGTCAGAGAGAGATGAACTGATTCTTTTTCATAAAAATTGTAATAGTATCTTATTTTGAGTACAGATAGACTCAAGCCTCTGGAAGCCAGAATTCAGCTTAATTAAGGAAAACATTCCCCTTTTCTTCATAGGAGTTGTGGTCATTTATTTTATCCCATCTCACCTTTAAAGGTTCCTGATTCCCCTTGTCTTAATATACTGTAATTATTTTTAAAGTATGCAAAGTGGGGTTTAACATTACGGACTGCTTAATTCTTACAAGTCTAATACCATCACATATTTTTTTATGACATCAAAAGTTGCATATCACAATATATGATAGATAAGCTTTTTCCCCAAAATGTAACTGGAATGAATGTCAGATTTATCTGAAGGAAACAATATTGTTGGTACTTCATATAAATTTCTTCTCTCCCCAAAATTCAAATTAGTTTAATATTTGGTAGCGACTAACGATGATAATAAATGACTCATGACTGCTGGTCTAGTAATAATATTGAAGTACATTCTTCTAAGATAAATAGCTCGATCAAACTATTAACAAATATATGTGATTAATAAAACTGCATTTATCTCTTCCATCTTTAAAATTTCAAATCTTATTTTACGGTGGGCAAAATTCAACAGTAGATGCTCTGATGGTACCAAAATTCTTAATGTTAAGCACAATAAAAAAAAAAAACACACACAAGAACTCACTTTAAAAATACATATGCTAACTATAGCTGGGTAGTTTATTTATTTATTTAAATATAGTTGGGGTATGATATTATATTAGTTTCAGTTGTGCAGTATAGTCATTCAACATTTATATACCTTAGGTGTGATCACCACACTAAGTCCAGTAATCATCTGTTGCCATGCAAACTTATTACAGTATCATTGACTCTATTTTCTCTTCACCTTTTTCATCCATCCCTTCACCATCCTCTCCTCTGGAAACCATCAGTTGGATCTTTGTTTCTACTGAGTCTGTATTTGTTTTGTTGTTCATTTGTTTTGTTTTGTTTTTTCGATTCCACTTATAAGTGAAACCATGTGGTATTGTTTTTCTCTGACTTATTTCATTTGGCATAAAACTCTCTAGGTCCATCCACATTGTCACAAATAGCAATATTTCATTCTTTTGTTATTGCTGAATAATATTTCGTGTGTGTGTGTGTGTGTGTGTGTGTATGTGTGTATATACACACACAGGTTGCTCCCATATCTTGGCTACTGTAAATAATGATGCAGTGAACATAGAAGTACATATATCTTTTTGAATTAGTGTTGTTATTTTCCTCCAATAAATGCCCAGAAGTAGATTTACTGGGTCATATGGTAGGTGTATTTTTAGTTTTTTGAAAATCTCCATATTGTTTTTCATAGTGACTGCATGAATTTGCAGTCTCATCAATAGTGCACAAGGATTTCCTTTTCTTCACATTCTCACCAACACATGCTGTTTGTTGATGTTTTGATAATAGCTGTTCTGACTAGTGTGAGGTGGTGTCTCACTGTGGCTTCGATTTGCATTTCCATGATGTTGTGGTTTAAATTATTGTTCAAAATTATCCAGTCTCTTTCTCCCCTTCACTTTCACGGAGGGGTATATTTCCCTGCTCCTTGAGTTTGGGCCTAGCCATATAAATTGCTTTGACTAATGGAATAGTAGCAATCATGACGCAAGTGGGAACTTGAAACATTTATTGTTTGGTTGTGCATGCCCTCTTTTGCCTCTTTCAGTCTGTCTGAAAAACATCTTCGCTAGGTACTTGCCCAAGAAAGATGAGTAACAGGTGAGCGCAGTGATCTTGCCAACTTAGAGAACTGTAGCTTGAAGAAGGGCTGCCCAGAGCCACCAACCTAGATCAGGCAGTTATTGACCACTGCACAGACAAGTTAGTGAACCTGGCTGAGATTGACAAAGCTCCTTTAGGTAATCCACGGATGCATGAGAAATAAGAACTTGTTATTGCATGTCATGTTTTATTATTCGTTACCCAGAAATGACTGATACAAAAGCTAACATTTATTGATCTTTTACTATGTTCCAGGTATTATTAAACAACTTTACACTGATCAATTTATTTAATATTCACTACAAATTATATGCACTGTGATTGTTGCAATCAGTGTTTCATTTTACTGCAAAGGAATTTAAGGCACAGAGACGTTAAGAATTTGATCCATATTGCACAGCTAGTGAGTGGAGGAGTCAGGATTCACATTCTTACTGTGGTTCCAGATTAACTCAAGTTACTGACTCTCAGTAAATATGTTACACATTCACCTTAAGCCAGTGTATGACATGGGTAGGCATAAACAATATGTACATTAAGAAAATAGAAAAAGTATTTTTACCTAGAATAGACAGGGACCTAGAATAGGTGAGAATTAAATAAAGATGCTTTTTTGGCAAATATTCTAAGGGAGGCAGCCGCAAACCTGAGAAACCACAATCATAGCTGATATAAGCTTATTGTTTAAAAATATTCAAAAAAGGGAATCAAAAGCAAAGAAATATTATCAGAGAAATAATTCTAGCCTTTCTACTCAACCACTTATTAGATCTCTCCCAAAAAAGAAGCTACCAAATTGATTTGCCAGCATATAGGGCACTTGATTGGACTACTGTTATTGTAAGCTGCTTTAACCTTTTTGAAAGGAATTACCTCAGGCCCACCATCCTCCTCTCTCTCTCCTCTACTCCATAACAGGGTTAAGTAAACTCAAGAGCCTTGTAGGTGTTTTCTCTCTAGCATATTTTCTCTCTATGTGATGACTTCTTTGTTTCATCTATGATTTCCTTTATTTCTAGTGTCTCCAGCTATGATTTCCAGAGAGCTTCCTTGTCTATGTTTACTGGGTATATCATTAACTTTTCAAATCAAGCATCCCTAAATTGATTTCACCATATTTTTTGAAAATCTTTTCCTTTCTTGTCATTACTTAGACCATATAATAGTCACTTAATCATGAATTTGGGAGCCTTTTCAAAACCCTCCATTTCTTCTATCCTCCACATCCAACTGGATACCAAAAGCTATCTGCAGTTCCTATGAAATATTCCTCAAATTTATTCTTTCCTCTTGACCACTTTCACTGACTATTTTGTTTCACTGTTTCTCACCCATATGAGTACAATGGCTTCTTAAATCATCTTCCCACCACTAGTGTTTTTATTTTTAAGTGAGTAGTTTAAAAAAAAAAAGTCGTAAACCATTAACACCTCAAGTGAATCTAATCCACCAGTAAAATGTATAAATGCATGTCCACGCAAAATCATGCCTGCAGTTGAGGGAAGTCTATGGACCTCTGAAGCTTGTATAAGCACCCCTAAGGCTTGTGGATCCAGCTAAAAACCTTTGTTTTAACCCTTCCTACCGAAGGAGGCGATATTTTTCAAAAATGCAGATCTAATCATCTTCCTCTAAAGTTCTCCAATGACTGCCAATCTTCAAGACAAAACCCTAATATTTCAGTTTGGAATTAAAAGACCCAGTATCATTAATCTCACTATACTTCTTCATTACTCCTTTTTTTCAGAAGTTTCCAATTTGTACCATGGACTTCAGTTATATTTGAAGCTCCCCCAAAGTCCTAAACTCCTTATTCCACCCTGTTCATCAATTCTTCTCTGCTTCGGCACACCCCTCCCCCCATGCCTTCCTTCCCGTGAACTCATGATGCAGTTCTTCTGTCACTTAATCAGAGTACGCATCCCTCCTTGGCATAATTGGGTTATCACTTGTCAAGGTCAAAGAGTCCATGAACTCTTTGAAAACCAGAATCGTGTCACTCATATCAGTTATATCTGTTATCTAGCACAGTATGTAGCTATTAGTAAGTTCTCAAGGTATATTCTTGGAGAGAGAGAGAGGGAGAGAGTGTGAGAGCAAAGAAGAAAGAAGAGAAAAGAGGAGGGGAGAGGGAGAAGGAGGAGAGAGGAGACAGGATTGGGAGAGAGAGAGAAGGAAGGAAGGAAAGGAAGAAAGGAAGGAAGGAAAGAAGGAGGGAGGGAGGGAAGGAGGGAAAGAGGGAAGGAAAATGACTATAACACAATTCTGTTCAGCTAAAGACCTTACATGGGGATGGTGTAAAGGAAATTTTATTTATGAAAAAGAAGATAACTAATACATGGAGCAAGTTTTAAGTAGATATCACATAGGAAATTCTCTCTCCCACTGTCACTCAGTTCTTAACAGCAGCTCTCTTTGCTAAAGTTTATAACTGAATTCAAGGATGCCCAGAAAGGTTATGCAACTCACACCACGTCTAGGTTGGGAAGCAATGGTGCTGACTCTGTCTGAATCAAAAGCCCACTCCTCCCAGCAAACCTGTTAGTCTTCTTAGCACAAATAAACTAAGGCTTTTGACTTTCACTCATTTACATATAACTTTCGCATGGATCTTATAGAGCTATCATTATGAAAACCTAGAAATGCATATGGATTATACACTTACTTTCCAAAAATGCTGATTTTTTTTCATTTTTTTTTTTTTTAATGAAGTTAGCTCACTTAAAATGAAATAGTTTTTGAGCAAATGCCTTTGCAAGTGTGTCAAACTTTCCTTATGGATATATAGGTTTAGGTCCAGGCCTGGCAAATTATTCTTAACTTACCTTCCAGTGAATATTTGCTTTTGCCTGATACACAAAGTCACATTCAAATTGGTGCTAATATAAAATGTAAGGAAAGATAAGCCTGTCGCTTTCCATTTCTCTTTCAAAAAATATCAGCATAAAGAAATCAAGTTTATTTAGTTCTACTTATAAATTCATAGAAAATAGAGACCCAAGTAAAACTCTACTGCTGCCCAAATTCGGGGTCAGAAGCCCCCAGAATAAGCAAGAATAAGCTTCTATATTTATAAGTGGCTTAAAGGACAGAGTAAATAGTTGCTTTTGTAAATTTACAGGAACATATATGAGAAATGGCTACGAGAATCTTTTTTCAGTGCAAATCGAATTATTCTTCTGAGTGAGGTTGCCTGATGTGCTGTATATTTTCTTCCATCTATTTTCCAGATGCCTGGTGCCTCCTTCCCCATCCATACCCTCCAGCCCCAGCCTGTATAGTGGGCTGGGCTGAGCTGGCCTGACTGTAGGGTGAATGTGCTCTTCCCTTGGCAAAGATAACAGAAACTGACATCTCTTCTGAATTCTGGCTTATAAGGAGGGTAATTATTTTTGCAGCTGCTTTTGCTCTTACTGCAAAAGTGTTTATTTCTCAAATGTCCACTTTTAAATCATGTGGGGGTCTCTATCTAGGGCAATAGATATGTTAATTCTTCGGTCTTTTCTCTGTTTATATTTTTCATGGCCTTCTGATGGTTATAGTCCAAAATGTTTAATACAACTTTTTGCTAACATCTTAAATGCTTTTTAAATACTTGTTCTTTTTCAGTAACTACCAAATGCAGTCCTGCACTCTGAGCTTCTCCAGATCATTAAAATCTAGCAGTCTAGTGGCTTTATTTTTTTCTGATAAAACAACAACAACAATTAGTTATTTTAAATAACATACATAATCCTAACTGTTATTGAAGAGATAGTATTTTTGTAGCACTGGGTCTGTTTATTATAGTGCGAATAAATTGTAACATTAAGAATTCCTTATGTTGAATAGGATATCTACTGCATGTGTCATCTACCAAACTCAGCTGTAATGCCTTGCTTAACTCATTTTAAGATACTTTCCCAAGAAGTACAGCTAATTCTGCCAAATCTCTTTGGGTTAGTAATAAACAGAGCCTTAGAACTAAGTTCAGAATCTGTTAAGAGTTAATGAACCTGGATAGTGATCAAATAATCCTATTTACTTACATGCAAACAGACACAGACTGAAGAAAAAATTCTCAAATTTTAGGGTTCTTCGGAATCACTTGAAAGCTTTGTTAATGCACAGGTTGCAGGACAATCCATCCTTCCCTTCCCCCCCGGAGTGTCGATTTAGTAGATCTGGATGGTGATAGAGAATATTTATTTCTAACAAGCTCCTAGGTCATGCTGACGCTGCTGGTCTCTGGGCCTGCTGAGAACTACTGGCCTAAAGGATTTGCCTAAGGAATCAATGGGATGCAAACACGTACCTCCTCACTCCTAAAGCAGTATTTGGCCACTCTACCAAATGTCCTTTTCTGAGATTTTAATTCTAAGAATGATAAATAACAGCCCCAGATGTCTTCTCAGCTGCATCCACTCCATCTTGGAAACTAAATAAGCATTATAAGGAGGAGGTCTTGGGGCATTGTGTTGAAACGGTATTAGTATTAGGTTTAGCAAAACCTAAAATATCTCCAAAAAGTCAAAAAGAAGGAGAAATTTGAGAGGAATATCTTTACCCGGATTGAACATTATCCACTTTCTTTCTTTTCCTTTGTGAAGAAAAGGTATTTGACATTTATGTTGGAGCTTTCTTTTGTTATACTAGAAGCTATAATTTGAATAATCATACATTAATATTGATGTAAATAGTATACTACAGATTTTTTTTTGACAGTTTTTTTTTTTTTTTTCTGGGCAGACAGTAGCTTTAAATACCAGGTAAACAGCCATGTCTAGTCTTTTCCAATTAGATAGCTATCTGAAACTCATCCTAAGTCTATCTTTATCTCCCAAGTTGCAAATGTAACTACACCACAGGCCTTCAACCTATCTACTGAGCTAAGCAGGTTATCAGCACCACTCAATAGACAATCTTACTTCCCGCTGCCAGCATTCTTTTGGGAAGCTGGAATAGCTAATGAAATCAGGCATGCTTTCATTTGAAAAGGATCCACAAACAGTGGTCTATTTGTCTACTTTAAGGTTATGCTCTTTTCATTAAATTTCTGTCCCTCTATCCCCTGATCCAACTCCACCAAAATAAAAGTATCTATTGAGGAGAATCTGTCATGGCAGGTGTCAACCAATGTAGAAAGAAAAAGCCTAAGGAAAAAAAAGCCTATTTATTCAACAATTTGAAAGTTGTATAATATAGGGCTTTATAGTACCTTCATAATAAATGAATTATAAATAGCTTTATTAAGTTTAATAGTCAACATGAAAAAGAAACCACAGAACTTGAAAGAAAATTGAAAATGTTTTGAAAAATTACTTAGAAACAGATATATATACTTTCTAGAAAATATCTCCTAAGTTTCCTAAGTTGTGCCACTTGACTCATGAAGGTTTATGGGCAATCTTAGATAAATTCTGTTTAAGCTTCAAATATGTCATGGTTACCTATCTCTACAAAATGAAAACTTTGCAGTTTTACAATAAGTGATTGCAAGTTTGTTTCCTCATCTTTCTGGCTGTGCTATACATATTCATCTTTCTTACCCGTTCTACTCTCAGGTCCAGAGTTATGGGAATCTTTACAACCCGGGTGCATCATCATCACCACCACCACTATTCATCAGGTTCAACTTTTGGAATGCTCCTTCTCTTTCTCCTTGCCTATTAAAATCTTTCAAATATTTCAAAGCCTGACAAAACAGCTGCCTTTTCTGTTTAGCTGCCTTTATTGATTTTTGTTTATATGGCATACTCTGCCTCTCTGTATGGTCACAGCAATAATTTATTTTTTTATACCAAAGTTCAGCACTGAAGCATCAGTCTCTGTTTTGTTTCCAAATTTCAGGGGGCATCTCTTCTGTTGGTATAGTATGGATATATGAGAGCAGCTCATGTATCCATAAGAACTAATTATGACTAGTATTTTCTTCAAGATAAATTTCATTTTTTAAAAATTTAATTTGGTTTCTAGCTGATAGTCTCCAATCATACTCATGGATCCTGGTGTTGTTGTTAATAACACAGGCTTGAGGGTCAGACTGACTGGATTTGAGTTCCAGTTCTACCATTTGAAAACTGGTGTGTTAGTGGTTCTATACCTGAAGCAATTAGAAAAAAAGCCAGAACCATGCAGGCATTCAACAAATATAAATTATTATCATGATTATTCATGAAAACATTTATTATTGTCCCTAAATAGCTCTTTAACATGCAGATGACTAAATCAGAGCAACAGTACTCTAATATATCATGGTGCTGGACTCAGACTTAGATGCAGAGTTAAGACATAATAATAAACTTGAACTCAACCTCCTCATTGAGCTAGGCATTCTAAAATGAGACAATTATCATCTCTGTTGGCTTGGATAAATTAAACATACTATGGATCTTTTAATAGACATTTTTATACACCCAAGATAGATGGTCAGAAAATCCGTAGACAAAATAAAAGATAAAAATCATACCATTATATCAATAGATGCAGAAAAAACATTTGACAAGATATAGCATCCATTTATGATTAAAATACTTAATAAAATAGGTATAGAAGGAAAATACCTCAATGTAATAAAGGGTATATAAGAAAAACTCTCAGCTAATATCCTTAGTGGTGAAAAACTAAAAGCTTTTCCTCTAAGATCAGGAACAAGACAAGGAAGCCACTCTCACCACTCTTACTTAATATAGAATTGGAAGTCCTAGCTAGAGCAATCAGGCAACAGAAAGAAATAAAAGGCATCTAAATTGGGAAAAAAGAAGTCAAATTGTCACTTTTTGCAGATGGCATGATTATTTATATAAAAAACCCTAAAGAATCCACACACACACACACACAAACGATTAGAACAAGTAACAAATACAATAAAGTTACAGAATATAAAATCAATGTACAAAATTCCATTCTTATATACTAACAACAAAATTTCAGAAAAGGAAATGAAAAAAAAATTCTTTTTGAAATTGCAAAAAAAGAATAAAATCCCTAGGAATAAACTTAACAAAGGATGTGAAGGACCTACGCACTGAAAACTGAAAGGCATTATTAAAAGAAATTGAAGAAGACACAAATAAATGGGAAGATATTTTGTGTTTATGGATTGAAAGAATCAACATAGTTAAAATGGCCTTATTACCCAAAGCAATATACAGATTTAATGCAATCCACATCAAAATCCCAATGGCATTTTCTTCTAAAGAAATCAAACAAACAAACAAAAAAATCAGATTTGTATGGAATCACAAAAGACCCTGAATAGCCAAAGCAATCCTGAAAATAATGAGGCCAGAGGTATCACATTGCCTGACTTAAAATTATACTACAAAATGACCATAATCAAAACAACATGGCATTGGCAGAAAAACAGATGCACAGACCAATGGAACAGAATTGAGAGCCCAGAAATAAACCCACATATATACGGGCAAATAATTTTTGACAAAGAACCAAAAACATGCAATGGAGGAAAGAAACCCTCTTCAATAAATGGTGCTTGGAAAATTGGAAAGCCACATGCAAAATAATGAAAATAGATTGCTGTTTGTCACCATATACCAAAACTAACTCAAAATGGATAAAGACTTAAACATAAGACCTAAAACAAAAAACTGCATAGAAGAAAACATGGGTTCTAAATTCATGGACCTTGGTTTTAGAGAGGATTTTATGAATTCACTGAAAAGGCAAGGGAAGTAAAAGCAAAAATAAATGAATGGGATTATATTAAACTAAAAAGCTTTTATACATCAAAAGAAACCATCAGGAAAACAAAGAGTCAGCCTTTTGAATGAGAGAAGATATTTGCAAACAACGCCTTCAATAAGAGGCTAATATCCAAAATATGTAAAGAACTCATTAAACTCGACAATAAAACAAACAATAAAATTAAAAATTGGGCAGAGGACCCGAACAGACCCTTCTCCCAAGAAAACATACAGATGGCCAGCAGACTTATGAAAAGATGCTCAACTTCACTAGCTGTTAGGGAAATGAAAATCAAAACCACAATGTGATACCACCTCACACTGGTAAGAATATTATCAACAAGACAATTAATAACAAGTATTAGGTTTATGGAAAAAGGAACCCTCACACGTTGCTGGTGTAAATGTAAATTGGTACAACCACTATGGAGAACAGTATGGAGTTTCCTCAAAAATTTAAAAATAGAATTACCATATGACCCAGGAATCCCTCTTCTGGGTATCTATCCAAAAAGTTTGAAAACATTTATCCATAAAGATATATGCACCCTGATGTTTATTGCAACATTATTCATGGTGGCCAAGACATGGAAACAACCAAAATATTTTTCGATAGATGATTGGATAAAGAAGATGTGGCACATATATACAATGGAATAGTACTCAGTCATAAGAAATGTGAAATACTGCCATTTGTGACAACACAGATGAATCTTAAGAAAATCTAAGCAAAATAAGTGAGAAGAAGTTGAGAACCATATGATTTGACTAGTATGTGGGATATAAAACTGAAAGCAACAAATGAACAAGACAAATGAAACTCATGGACACAGACAACAGTTTAGTAGTTAATCGGGGCAAAGGGAGAGATGGGGAGGTAGATAAGGGTAAGACAATACATTATACAGATGATGTATTATTGAATTGTACACTTGAAACCTATGTAATTTTATTAACCACTGTCACCCTAATAAAGAAAATTTACAGAAATCACCCAATTTCTTTAGGAAGAGAGAGGAAAAGGATTTCTGGCTAATTTAAGGGTCTTGCAAAGTCTAAAGTACACGATCGTCTATTGTTTCTGTAGTTCACTAAGATGGGTAAATATTATGGGAAAGTGTATGTCAGAAAAGGAAAAATGGAGCCTTGAGTAAAATGTAAGCACTGTAAATATAATTGAAACAAGAATGAAAGGATAAAGGTTATAAAATAAAGGCTTATTATAAATTATTAAGAAATGTATTATAACCATGACTTTTGTCAAATAAACACACATATATGAAACTATCTCATAATTAAAAAGATACTATTAATCTTAAAGCAACCTCATAGGATTAAAATTTTTTTAATTTTTAAAAATTAGTTTAAATAACTGCAGCCCATGTCTTATAAAAATTTACAATCCAAGATTGAAAATGCTGATGTTATAAAATAAACACAATGTATGAAGAAAGCAAGCAGATGAAAGGGACAGAATAATCATTACCGCAATTTCATTTCAAGAGAGAATTCTACAAAGATGAAAAGAGTGGCAATGTAGAAAGTTGGTTAAGAATAGGCCCCTCGTCTTCCAAGTGTAGCAAAGAGACCCAGAGTAGGCACAGAAATAAGATGCAACCAATGGATGAAACAGTTTCTGACCCTTGCACCTCTATTCAGATTAGTCCCTTAGCTTAAAATTCCCCACACCTTTCTGTTTTCTACTTGCCTGGACATACCTTAAAAAAATAAATCTATTTAAATAAGTCCATATTCATATAAATGGAATTTCAAAATAGAAAAAAAATGAATCTATGATATTAGAAATCAGGATAATAGTGAATTTTGACAGAGCAGCTATTAAAAAGGGCAGACAAAGGATTTCTGGATTATAGTTATATTCTTTCTGCTTTCTGCTCTGTGTGTTCGTTGCACTGGTTTCACTTTGCTGTACACATTCATTGAGTTGTGCAAGTATTATTTGTGCACATTTCTGTATGTATGCTTTATTTCAAATTTTAAAGGTCAACTTATATTACCTTTTCTATGAAGCTTTTCCTGCAATACTTTTTCATCTTAAGTGACTTATTTTTCTAGCCTCCCTGTACCTGCAATATTAAAGTTAGTTAAAAGCAAGAGACCACATATTTTTTCTTGTTTCACCAGCAACTAGAATTGTTATTAATCTATTCTTAATAAATTACCAATGACAGAATTAATAATTGAATGACAAACACATAAGATTTTCATAATCAAAATCTGAGTGCCAAGAAAAGTAAAACAATTACAAATTGCTGACAATCAAGAACTTGAAGATGTTAAGGACAGTTCTTAAGTTGTATAGAAATGCCTAGTTAGCACGTAGGTACTGGCTACTACTATTTCATTCCCCTTAAATTTTAAATTAGTATGAAGTTGAAAATTATGGAAGTTTCTTGCCTATAACTTATTATACTTGTATGTATTTATTTTATCCTATTTCTGTATTTTTATTAGAAAGAGCTATCAGTCAAAGAGATGTGGTCAAACAATATTGAGTAATTTACATCCTAATAATAGTAACCTTGGATTTCTTTATTAAATACTTATCGAGCATCTTCTATTTGACAGAATTTTCTGTGTTCTGCAGATACAAATACAAGTAAAATAAGCTCTTCTTCAAGATACTTACTGCTTAGTGGGAAGACAGACATGTATACGTACTAAGTACTATACTAAAGATTAACACAATGTTCTGGGAAAAGTTTTGAAGCTATACTTCTAATAAAGAAGAAGCCCAGAACTGAAATTTTCCAGTTTCGGACTAAGCATATCTCTTTTTTTTCCCTTTAGTAAATAAAAGTTAATAAAATAACTTTTATTTTTTATTTTTATTTTATTTTTTAAGGATATTGGTTAAGTTTATTTCTTAAACGCAAGCACAGTGTACTTTGATTCTTACATTAATTCCACACAGTAAAGGACCTTGAACAGAATTATGATACATTGCTAGTCAATTCGGAAGTCTAAAATGTTCCATGATAATACCACTCAATACCTGTATTTAACCAATACTAAAAGATATTTATTTGTAAATTTTTAAAATTAAGCAGATCTCTTTACTGCGAAGATTTGTCTTAATGTGAGTTGTAATATTATATACTACAAGTTCATGAGACTAGAGAGCTGGTGGGACAAGCACAATTTGGACTTGAGGATAGGATAATGATAGCAATTTGAGGATTCCTGTGAAGTTGAAGGCAGAAATTTTACTTAGTTCATTACTTTAACTTACTGTAATTTTTCATGTTGTACCTACCCAATTCATATTTGTTGATTTTTGAAACCAGAGATGTGGCAATGACTTCTGGTTTTATCTCCAGCATCTAAAGATTCTGGGAGTCATCACTCCCATCCTAACAACAAGAAACAGCTGGACAAAGTGAAAATCAATGACATTTTTAGAACCACCCATCCAAGAACCACTATCTTGATGTCTAGAAAGTACATCCAGAGGAACACTTACATGGTAATTATGATGAATTGCAAAAGGTATAACGTATGCAAAATTGTAATGACAAGGGCTGAGTTAGAGTTATAACTTCCTAGGTGCTGCAGTTCTTGGCGGATGGTGGGGGTGTGGAGGGAGGGGAAGGTTCCACTTTGGCCTAGGATTTACCTCCAAGAAGATACATGGAAGATCCCCTTGTGACTCAAGGAACAGTAAACATTGTTAAATATACTCAGTCTTCTCCATAACAAAAGCCTATTCTCCAGGGAAAAGGATTTCACCAGAACATTTTTTTTTTAAATTTCAGTTGATATTTAATATTCTTTTATTTAATATTAGTTTTAGGTGTATAGCATAGTTGTTAGACATTTATATAATTTATGAAGTGATTCCCCCAGTTAGTCTAGTACCCTTCTGACACTATACATAGTTATTACAATATTATTAACTATATTCCCTATGCTATACATTCCTATGACTATTTTGTAATACCAGCTGAAGGAAGGAAACTTTTTCCACTTCAGCCATCTCCAGCCTTTCTATGTCAGTTAAAGGGGAAAGACAAAACAAAGCAAAACAAAATTAAACAAAAACAAAAACAAAAAAAACAATAGCTCAGGACTTTAAGGAAATAAATTGAAAATACTGCAGCCAAGCAAGGGAGTAGAAGTATATAAATATTTGTAAATGTTATGGCCTGAGACACAGGAACACGAAAAGACAAAGATGCAATGATAATATTGTAGATTACACCCCTGCTCCATAACTTCCCTCATGCCACCAGGTCATCAGTAAAATAAAATGAATTCCAGATGAAAGAACTGCAAGACAGAGTCTCTCTGAGAAGGAGCAGTTAGGGAAGCCAAAAGTAAAGAGGGAAAATGAAAAATGAGGCCATTTCAGGATTTGAAGTCTCTGACACCTACAAGAAACATTAAACACAGCACAACTCATAGATTAACATAAATCTTCAAACTAAAGGCCTGTTTACCTCAGTTTCTATTACTTGACATAACCTGTCAGGTTTTGAGATGAAATTACAAGACATGCCAAAAGGCAAGGAGAAACAGTCTGAAGAGATAAAGCAACCATCAGACTCAGACTCGAATATGACAGAGATATTGGAATTCAATCAGACTGAAAATTAATTTAAGTCTGATAAATATGCTAATGGTTTTAATAGAAAAAAGTAGTCAATATGCAAAAGCAGAGAGATAATATAAGAGAGATGGAAGGTCTAAGAAAAAATGAAAGAAAACACTAAAAATCAAAAACAATGTGACTGAAATGAAGTGTGCCTTTGATGGGCTCCTCAGTAGACTTGACATAGCTGAAGAAAGAATCTTTGAGCTTCTTCGAGGTCAATAGAAACATCTTAATCAGAAGTGCAGAGAAAAAATAATGAAAACAAGCAGAAAACCAGAGTGCCCAATAACTGCGGGACAATTTCAAAAGGTATAACATATGCAATATTGCGATAATGAGAGAAGAAAGAAAGACTGAAACAGAAATGTTTGGAATAACAATGGACAAGGATTTTCCAAAATTGTTGAGCATCAGGAAACCATAGATCTAGGAAGTTTAGAAAACAAGCGAGATAAATACTAAATAGCAATAATAAAAGCCACACACCTAAGCATATCATACTCAAAAAGTGAAAACAAAACACACAAAACAAGGTAGAGGAGAGCAAGAACACCCTACCTATAGAGGAACAGGGATAAAAATTGAGGCTGACTTTTTGTCAGAAACCATACAAGCGAGAAAAGAAGTAAGTGAAATCATTAAAGTGTTGAAAGATGTTGGTATGGTAGTGGAACTGAAAATGTAATGTTAATAATGATAACCTTGAAAACTACTTATAAATCCAGAAATCTCTTCCCAACTTCAGAATATTCTCACTGAGGGCATCCCATGTGAGATCTGGAGAGCTATACTTCAGCCAGTCACTCAAGGTGATTTGGGCCCAGGTACAATATGTATCACATTTTAAGAAATGCAAACTATGCTACAACAAAAATGCCAAGATGAGACTGGACATACAAGAACTTTATTAGAGAAAAGCGTGAGAGAGAGAATGGATAGTGAGGTAGGAAGCTTGGAAGAAACATCAGACCACCATGAAAGTTTAATTTCAAGTTTAGGAGAGAGCAAAAGGAGGTTTCCAGCTAGTCTAGGGAAAATTCTTTCAAAAGGGCGGCCAGTCCTTAAGACCAAATAGGCTGTCACAGGAGTCTTGTTTCCCAGGAACAAGCTGGACTGTAGTCATATACAGTTTTTAGTTTGGAGCAAGCCATGGGAAGTGTGGTCTCAGTGAAAAGGCTGTGATGGATTTCAGAGCACAGCACCTGTAGTTGTGTTTATATACCTGTAGTTGAGTTGTACAGGTATAATCTCATGACTGTCAGAGTAGTGAAAGAAATAATTATACCATGTTATATTTTTACAATTTAATAACATCCTCATGAGGTAATTAAATCTCAGGTAAATTATATGTTTTTTCAGTGATCACATAAACAGTAACTGGAGGTTTAGAACCCAGGTTTTCTTGTTCTTAAGCTAAGATTTATTATTTCTGATGATAGTACTATTTCTACTGCATGAGGAAAATTGAAAAGAATGAAGTTTAGGAAAAAATAATATGGCTACTCTATAGGTGAGGAAGTAAAAATAATTGTCAGAATTACTTAATACTTTTTTAATTACTAAAAGAGTTATTTCCAAAGTAAGTCAGAAAATAAACTGTACAGGCAACATGTGCCAAATTTTAACATCAAGTCTATCTTTCTCTATTCTGTCTTTTAAAAGTGGAAATGGGATCCTAAAACACTGTTTCTGCTTGGTCATTTGGCTCCCTGTTAGGCTTTGTCAGTGGACAGTAGGCGATGTCTGCACAGCTGGAGGAGGGAGCAGGGACTTGCTCCATCATGATTGTTTTCTGTAGGAACTCTGCTTCCTTCTCACCTGTTTCCTGTTGCTCTGTCGCCCAGCAATTCTTCTTCACTCCAATAGCAGCAGTTCCTGACTGCTAAATCAACTACACTTTTATAACTCTTGTAGAACAAGCCTCATAGCACACATTCTCATGCCTTAGCAGCACTAGCCAGCCAGTGCTTTGTCCTCATAGTGTAGAGAGAGTCTTGGTCCTTCCTCTCTGGCCTTTACTCGGAGCTCAGAGACACAAGCACAAGATAAGCAATGCCTCCTCCTGAGATCTGAGTTTCCACTCCATTAGGGCTTCTCTAAGCTTCTATGTTGTAAAAATTCCAATTTATAACTTCTGTTCTCTAGCCCTAGGAGTGGAGGCTGCTTCCTGAAATACTACCCCTGTTGTACCTAGTATTTGTTTCTTACCTTTTGGGTTATCTATTAAACCACTTTATACCCAGTTAAACAATTTTTATTTGAGTTATTTCTGTTTAAGTAACTAGTATGGTTTATGTCTCCTGATTGGACCCTGACTCATAGGATGGAAAGAAATTAGAGAACGGTTTGTTCCATGCATTTAATATTTAATGGTAGATTATATCTAAGTTAGACTATAAGTAAGATGAGATATGTTCCAAGCCAAGTAAAATTAGGTGTTTGGTGGAGTCTAAGAAATAGGTAAATTCACAAAGATTTATAATAAGTCTTTAGAGTATGTGGGCACTACAAGCTGATTTTAAAAATCCATTTGATAGTGAATAAACTTTATTGTTAATTACCTACTTCTTAGTGTTATATCTTTATTTTCAATTGAAAGTAACATTTCTTTAGACAACTTATACCAGTGATTCTCAATGAATTTGAGGTAAGTGTAATAGGAAGTCAGTTTAAATTGTGTGGTTTGCAAAACATACATAGAGTTAATTGTCTGAATTTTCTCCGTATATAGAGTCAGATTTGGTAGAGACCTGGGTATCCCAAGGATTACTGTTTTGGTGCAATGGCATCAGTAGTTTAGAGGAGTGATCTCAGAAACATTCTTATGAACTTTGACTATTTACTGTGAAATGTTGAGGATAGTTTTTTAAATTATTATTATTGTGGTACTTCTATTAATCAGCATAGGCTAGCTTTGAATCAGTAACACCATAAAAGTTTATTTTTCATTCACACAATGTTTATTGAAAGATTAGGGAGTCTCCAGGGAAGCTATTCTCCCATAGTTCCATGATCTTTTTCTCTAGAACACTGAGAAAGAAAGCAGGAGGGGTTCAATGTCGTTCTGAAGCGGTTCAGCCCAAAAAAGAATCGTATCAGTTTCAATCATATCCCATTGGCCAAATAACATATTCACATCATCTTAACTTTGAGGTGGTTGAAAAATGTGGAGGGAACACACTGGTATTCAATAACCAGTAAGTGTCTCTGCCACATCAGTCATCATCGATTCGTGATAAGACTTGTGGAATTCTGACATAAAAATATTTTTGAATTTGAGGATCTGCAGAAATCTTGGGGCATGTACCTCTTGAGTGTCAAGGGTCTACTACAAAGAGAGGAAAAGAGGCAGCTCAGATGTTTGTCATGATAGGTGCATAGTTAAGAATGGCTTTTCTCACTAAACCATGTGCCATCTTCTATTTTGACAATCTTAAAATGATAGTTTTTTTTTACATTTAAATTGTTAGAACTTGCAGATCTTGCCATTATAACAAAAGGTTTAATTTAAACCTGTAAAATACAGCTATGGCATTGCATTAGATGTGGCAATTAAAAAACATCTGAGTGATGTAATAAAATATTCACAATGATCTTAATGATAGCTAAGGTCTGCATGAAGCTTGATTTCTCATGTGTGGTGTAATTATAGAAAGAGTTCTATGTAAAAAAAAAAAAAAATCCTAAACGTGGCCATTGTTAACATGAAACGATTTTGATATTTCAGACAACCACCAAAACAAGTCATAAATACAACACTTCACTTCTTAGCAAGTAGTATTCGTTGAATTGCTTTTGCTAATATTTGCTTATTCTCTCTCAAAAGTCATTCTTTTTAATAGTATATTGATAATTACATTCATTCTAGAACATGTATGACAAATTTGGGTCAGATTAATTTCAGGAGAAGTGCTCTCATAGATAAGGAGCTAATGAATTGGGGACTATAGTTGACTACAACATATAGTCAAGGGCCTGGCTGTGTATAAAATTTAGCAAGGCTTCTTTTATGAAGCGCTCACACTTTGAGTTGATTTTTGTCATTGGTTGGGGTTTCACAGGAGCCCTGTGTTCCAACGTTTCCTTGACTCCTCATAAAGCAGAAGAGCACTGTGTGCCCATAACAAATAGGCATTGTCTTTATTTGTAGCAAGTTTACCATTAAGATTTAATTTCAATTAATTCCCCCTCTGGATCTCTCCTTACTATACTGTAACTTAACCTAAGCGACAGAGTTGCAAATGTTAGAGCTAGAAAGAGCTTTAGGATTCCCCTTTCTCAGTCCAATCATTTAACAGATGAGAAAAATGAGTCCTAAAGAAAGGACTCATGGCTTTCAACATAGCATGTCACTTAACCTACACTCACTAGCCTTAATTATAAAGTGAAGATAAGAATTCTGTTCTCACTCACTTCTCAGAATTACTGTAAGAATCAAATTAGACAATGTATGAAAATTTTTCTAAAACAGTAAAACTTAATAATCAATAATAACAGTAATAGTCGTGATCATAAAAATAACATTTATTGACCACTGGTATGGACCAGGCACTGTAATTTACATACATAATTTCACAAATCATCACAACCCTATCAGAAAGGTTAATAATAACATTTATTATCCCCGTTTAAGAGTGAAGAAATAGAGGCTCGGAGCTTTGCCCTAAGTCATAAGCTAGCCAGTAGTGGAGCTAAGACTTAACCTAGAGAGCCTAACATAAAGCATAAACTCTTTCTCTTTACTTATGACCTAAGGATTCACACCTTTTCCAGAAGCCCATACTGGACCACAATTTTCTTAGAGGGGTTTCCCACTGTTATAAATTAGTTCCATAAAGTTCTTTTGGAAACAGAGAAATAGAAACTGCCTATACCCGTCTAAGCTTAGTTTTGATGTATCCTTTACCTTTAACACTGGAGTTTTTAACTAAGAACAGAAAATAGGAAACTTTCTGACACTACTATAGATGTTTTCAGCCCAATGCCATGGTTTTATATTTGCTGTATATTTTGCCAATTGACCCTAGAATTGTCCTTTGCTATCATATCTGAATAAACCTCTCATTATTCTGTGTTCTGTTTTCTTGCTGTAATGAGCATGAAACTGTAAACTGCCTATCAGGAGTTTAGAAAAGAACCCAATGATCATGGCAATGGCATCTGTGTGTGTGTGCTTTAAGTACATGTGCCTGATGATGTTAAAATGCTGCCACCTTCTGTTTAGCCCAAGTGCTGCTGTTGCAGCCAGTTCCCACAGCTTCTACCTGTCCTCTAAGCTGATTTGCACTGATCCTGAATTGCATTTCTGCAATATATAATATGACAAGTTAAATGCGAAGCTTGCCAAAAAATCTTGACAGGCTCAGCTTCTGTGTTGCAGCACTTGAAAAGACCATTGCTACTGCAATCCCACTAAAGTACGCTCAATATTTTTGACAGTGAATTATCTAAGCAACTGTTTGTCTCAGCATTCACGGGGGTGTTTTCACCATTTAAAGATTCACAAGAGGAAAGATAAAAGAGGTGGGGGTAGAGATAATTTCCCATTGTTTAAGTGTAGTGGGTTATTACAAGGTTTTCCAGATGTTCCAAGGGCTCTAGGTTTATTATCAGGTGTGTTTTCTGATGAGACACTCAAAAGAAATGAAACACAGCATGAGCAAGATTGGAGATTTGTTCAGTGAGGGAACAGCACCAGCACTTGCATTTTTCTCCAACTGAGAGGGTTGCACTAAAGAGATAGTGTTTTCGAGACCCCAGCAAGCTGGGTCTCCAGCAGTTGGCTTATCAAGGACACTCACCTCTTGCTTATCAGCATTAAGCTATTGTTTCCTCCAGGAGAGGAACCCTATAGCAATCACTGACACTGTATAGCAATTGCTTAGATCTGGAGCTCTGCCAGCCTGAAATCTCATCCCTAACTTCTCCCCAGAAAATGAAGGCAGGGCTTCACTTTATCTCGTTCTCACAGCCCTGAAAAATTAGCTTTGTCCAGGACCATTTTAATAACTAAAACATGGCCACTTTTATCTATACGTATACACTTAGATCTAGGTAAGTTGGGTCTCCTTATATAATTAAAATATCAAAATTGTTTAGTAAGAAAATCAGGAATGGAAGATAGTTCTAATGGCCAAAACTGTCTAGTTAAGGGCTTACTGACCAAATTTTATTGACTAAGAACCTTATACCTTACAAATCTATAATTATACACCATATTCTCTTGGGTTTGAAATTTTTTTGTCTATTTAGTTTTGTCTCTTGTTATGGGGTATAAAGCACAATCAGAAATACATATTATTTCCTCTTGAAGCCCTATAGAAAAAAGTTACCTAATCTTCCATTTTTTCTTTTTTCAATAAATAATATTCCTAATGTTTTTACTTTTCCTCACTTATCCATCATTTTTCTAGAAATACTTCTCTGTATGTTAAGAGAAACTTCTCTATATGTTAACATATACTTGACACAACATTAGTTGGAGACAATCTTACTGGTCTAAGACATTGCAAATTCCTAAATTAATAACTTAGTTGCAAGTAATTTCCAATATAAATGCAATAAAAACAAGATTTTCATATTTTTAAGGGAGAATTCCATATTCAAGGAAAATTAATACCTATGTGCAAGGATGCTGAGTTTTCTATAGTAGACATGCATACAGAGAGTAACCGTCTTCTAGCCATGGTTGAAATCATGTCAGTTGAGAGCTTCCTTGAGAGTAGAGTCCCTGTACTTCTCAAGAGTTAATGCCCAAGAGTTAGGCACTTACAGTCGGCCAGACATAAAAAGTGACTCTTATTTAGGAAATCTCAGATGGACCTAAGGTGGAAACAATGCAGGTGAATACAATTTCCCCACACTCTTCAGTATCTGAATGTTCATGCCTTATAGTAAAATGTTTTTCAATTTCTTCAAGTGGAATGAATATAAGCACAGTTTTCCAGTTCTCTGATTTTATTCATATACTATTTAACAACAATCTCTAGCTCCTCTTGATAATTGAGCTTTGATAGTTTCCACTGAATTTTACTGACTGGCCCAGAAAGAAAATCGCATAGCAACTTTGCCATAAGACAATTATACAACCTGCAACTCTGGTACCTTCTTAGCAATCTTGTACGCTATCTAAATTATATGACTGAAAGGGAGCTTGGGAAGACACATGATTTTTCATGTCCCAAGGCAGAAAATCATATGTAGAGAAACAACATGTTTCAAACTGGATTGGACATGGGAGATCTTGATCCAATGCCATTATTATCGATGGAGAAATTGAAGTACAGGGGATGACTCAGCCGTGATGATATAACTAGCTTAGTTAGAAATAAACCTAGAACCCACTCTACTAGCTGGCACTCCTCTCTTTCAACTGCAACATAAATTCTCAGATATTAGGGTCAGAAAAAATTCACAATGATTTATTTGAAATAAATATTTAATTGAGTAAGAAACAAACTGTTCATGAATGAAGGACCTCAAATCTGAAAATGGTAGAAAGTTTATCTCAGCATGGTTACAGTAAGGTTTATAAGCCTGAAAGTGAAAGTTCATAGCACTATATTTTCATCGATTAGGGTCAGAGGGTTACTTAGGCCATCACTGATTGGCTATAAAATGCTGAATCATGTTGAGAAGAAAATAGGGCTCAAGGTTTGTCCATGGTTTAAGTGGGTATTTCAAGAAAATGGGTCCTTATGAGTTTTGCTGAGCTAGATATGGGCTATTTGCTCAGAGGCAAAGGTTGGTTCCAGCCTCCATTTTGATTTTTATTTAACTTAATGTGCACAAAAATCATCTAGGGAACATGATTACAGGGCAGATAGAGGGTCCCACCAAAAAGGTCAGAGTCATTAGATCTGGTATGGAGTCTAGAATCCGTATTTTTATATAGCTTCTCTAGGTGATCATGAAGCAAATGACCTGAGCTGTTTTAAGAAAAGCTGCATTACTTGATTTAATAACTTCTCATTTAATTTTAGAGAGACTTCTGGAACCGGAACTGAGAAATTATTCAAATGTCTAACCAAGGAGTCACAAAGATTGAAATTGACTTATAATTGCTTCTTCATACTTTTTCAGGCTAATTTCTGGGCAAGAGAGAATTGTAACAACAACAACAAAAATAGTCTAATTGTCAACTATGCTTGATTCTAACATCCATATTCTCACACAGCCTCTTCTCAGTAAGAAGAAATACGGCCAAAGGTCTCCCTTCTCTCACTGGTCTCTCAAACCTTAAAAGTGTCAAGAAAAGTAGCAAGTATTCCTTTTCTACAAAGGGTTCTCATTTCTAAATTAGTAGTTTTGCTGATATTCTTTTTTTTATGTTAAAAATTTAGCTTAATTTTATTATTGATGGCCTATCATATATTATATATTTTATATCTAGATAGATAGATAGGTAGATAAATAGATAGATAGATAGATAGATAGATAGATAGATAGATAGATAGATAGATACTTTTGTTTCAGGATGATATTCTTAATAGAAATAAATCTGGGCTTCCTCTTATCAAAGTCATAATAGTGTTCAATTGTAGAAACTTAAATTTTAGTAAGTTAGTAAGTCAGAGGAATGGACTTGATAGAGTTAAGATTTAAGATTTTGCTGATTCCAGAGGCCCCATGACTTTTCTGTTGCATTATTGCCTCTCACATAAAGTCCCACAAAGAAATACGAACTAATTTGTGAAAACCATTATCTTCAGCCATCAATGAACCTTCTCCCACTAGAATTGATCTCCCAAATATTAGGCATTAAGCAGCAGAATAGCAGCTACCTGACCCGCTCCTCTGTCCCCTTCTCCTACCCTCAACGAGCTGCAGGCACTAGACAAAAAGAAGAAAAGTAAAATTGATGCATTTCTTTTTTCTTCTTCTGCAGACACAGAGTTATGGCCAGGCTCTCCATTAAAAGTGGGAGAAAAGGTGGACTCGTCCTATTTGATTAGGACTGTCACCATCACACAGTAGTTGCAATTAGTCCATGCCAGGCTTATTCAGGCCTTGGATTCTTTTCAGAAGTGAAAAAGGGAACACTCGAGGTCTATTGAATTGGAGCGTGGCATCTGCCGCACACCGAGGGGAGAGGTCGGGGGTCAGTGCTTGATTTTGATAAAGCGTGCCAGATTAATTGTCTTTGGTAATCCTGTTTGTCATGGTAGATATGCAGAGGGGTCTTTGTGGCACAGGCTGACATATGGGCCAGCCTGCTGCTTGCCTATTCAGCCTCCCCAGCACATGCTCTCCACAGTTGGACTGGTTCCCAGGGCCTTGTTTGCCAGGGGAGTGGGGCCTCCTGCTCCTATTCAGCCAGCCCCCATCTCCACAAACAGGCTTCCTAATCTTTAAGCCTGCCTAGGCTATTGAAAGAGGCTGCATTATTCAAAGAGGCCTAAAGAGAGAAAGGGAGAGAAGGGGGGCTGGTGAGAAGAGAAAGAAGGGGATATAGGGGGAGGGAGAAATTCAAGCACCAGAGATCCCAGTGAAAGACTCTACAGACTGAGGAGGGGACTGGGGGCAGAGAAATATAATTACAAAAAATAGCAGCCATGTACTTCAGGCAGAACACTTCAGGAGGCTGATTATAGCTCCTCTCCAAATCTGAATCTATCACCAAATTATACCCTGCCTCTTTTGTAAAATAAATGTTAATAAGAGGTAATTTGGGCCCTGCTGATTGTTAAGCTCAAAGGAGATAGAGAATTTTTTCTGCCTTTGTGTGTGTGTGTGTGTGTGTTTATTGTAATATCTGGAGGGCTTTTTCTTTTTCTTCCAACTAGAATTTATATTCAACCACAAAAGATGAAACAAACATTCAATGGCCTGACATAAGTGCCAGAAAATCGAGAACAGTTTGAAATTTATGATAAAGGGTGAATGTACAGATTGGCAATTGGCCCTTAATCCACTAAACGGTACAGTTGGTGTACTCCGGAGAGAATGTCCCCTAGAATTTAGGAGAGAGTGGGGCATGAGAGAGGAGGAGGAGGTTGCAATGCCTGCCTGGTGGGGAGAGGAGGGTCCTTGCTGTAAATAGCTTTGCCTTTCTCTGGTTTAAAAGCAGGACTTTTTTTTTTTTCATTTACATAATCATTATTTTAAGTTGCTGACAGTTCTTTTAGGGGCTTTTACATTTAAGAGCATAGAAAATAAAGACAATCCTGTGGCAGATCTTTTGAAAATGCTCTTATGATGTGTATTTACGAACAGATCCAGAAATGGAGCGATTAGAAACAATGAATAATAATCATCTGATCAGACAAAAGCATGGAGATATTAAAATATGAATCCTTGATCATTAAAGCCCTGAAGCAGTCCTTCATGTGTCCTTACTGTCCCATACCTCACATCCACAAGGCAGAGGTGGGTCAATCAATAGTATCTCTGACTAGAAACTGCTGGGTTTCCAGTTGTTGTAATTTCTTACTTAAATGCTTGTAATACTATTTTTTTGCATGTGACAATTTGACAGCGTTATTATCTATCATTGATTTCAAGGGGGAAATAAGAGATTTTCAAAATTAAAAAAAAAAATTGAACTAAAATCGTTAAGCTGTTCCTTTATTCTAGATATTCCAAAGAAAAATATTTTATGTGAGTTTTGTTTTTTCCTCCCTCCTCAAATAGTTGACCGCTTATATACTTATTGCTTTTTTTTAGATATATCTCTCAACATTTGCTTTACTTCCTATAATTAAGCAGGGTAGGACCCAGGGTCTCAGGACTGGGTTTGTAGTGGGAACAGAAACAAAGTCTGTCTTCATAGAACTTATTGTATATGGGGGTTTACTGTTATTTCACCAGTGTAGAGAACAGTGCCAGGCGAATCCTATGAATGCATTAAATTTTATTTATTCAAAAAATTAAATATATTGAATAAATAAATGGCAAAACTTTTTGACATTCCTAACAGGGAAAACTTGCTTTAACTTGTGCATTATCTCATAAATAAGAAGGAGAAGAGAAGAATAGAAAGAGGAGGGGAAAAAAAGAAATAACATTTTTTAGCACATGGCCTCTGTGGGTGTGAACATTGCCCCATGTAATCCCTTAACAGAACCTATGGGAGGGAAGGGCTGATATTCACTCAGGGCACATGGTGCCTCCATACTAGTTTTATATGATTAAAATCACCTGCTAACTTCAACAGACAGGTGTAGCTGATGCTCAAGCAGCATTAATGAGAACCTCTGGTGGTGAGGCCCAGGCATCAGAATTTTTTAATGTTCTCAGGTGTTTCAGATGAAAACCTAAGTCTGAGGATCACTAATTTTAAGTTGTGTTTTTCAAACTTTGAGATCCATGCCAAACACTTGGGGGTCTTCCTAAAATGAGGTTACCCAGCAGGTTGGTTTGTGGTGGGGCCTAGAATCCTATAGCTTTAACAAATTGCAAGGTGATGTTGCAGTTACTTGCCTCTGAACCTTCTTTTGAGAAGCAAAGCCTCAAAGGTTAAATAATTTATACATGACTGACCTGCATTTCAAACCTTGGTTTTTCCAACTGAAGAACCTGAGTTCTTGAGCCCTGTGATATTCTGCCTCCTATCAAATTAAATCTAGCATTTATGGATGTGTTGGTATTTGTAGATGAGAAGAATACTCATCTATAAATACGGAGATTCAGGCCTTAGTTTTTAGTTCTTACATTGCCCTTGACTTTGGGTCTTGCCTCCCTGGGTCTCAGTTTCCTTCTCTGTGATTTGTAGAGTTTCATAATGATTATTGTTGCTGTCTTTGGATTCTTGATGTGTCACTTTTTTAAAGGCCACCCATTAGATCAGACCTTCCTTATAGTAAAAATATCACTTCAGGAAGAGACAAAAACTTTTCCTTCCTTCCTTCCTTCCTTCCTTCCTTCCTTCCTTCCTTCCTTCCTTCCTTCCTTCCTTCCTTCCTTTCATTCTTTCTTTCTTCTTTCTTTCTTTAAAAGATAGTGTTTTATTATCTGCTTGCTAGAATGAAGTAAGAGGTAAAGAAGTATTGGTGTTATTAACAAGAGTCCTTGGTTTAACAACATCTCTAGACCAACCTCATATAATATCCTTTACTTTGATTCTCTCCATTTTGTATACTACTCCTGGGGCATTTATTCAGTAAAGAAAACTAATTAAAATGGAAATCTGTGAGAGGATATTAATTATTTACCTCTTAGCATGACATGGTCCTTTCAGAATGCCCTGAGACAATTTGGATGAGTGTTGGGGAAAAAAGGGCACACAAAGGCAATATATCAATTTGGGCATTATGAGCCAGAGGTGCAATTCCTGTGCCTTGATGGCTGAAACGTAGATAGAAGACAGATTTAGAAAAAGATAACCAGACCTTTCTTTCTCGGCTAGATTTCTGGGGAGATCTAGAATCCTACAGTCTTTTCAGAGATTGGCACTCTGAATCCTACAGTCTTTTCAGAGATTGGCACTGGGAAAATCTCCCTAAAGAAATGGAAAATGACCAATACTCAAGTGGCATCTCCCTCTCTCACTGTATAACAGGCCTGATCCAAACTCTTTTAAGTCTGTGTGATTAAGCTCAGCAGGAGCCAGGTGCCTCCTCTGCCCATGAGGAAAGTGGAGGCAAATACTGATCACCTTCCTCTCATGCTCTCTGTGCCATTATAACACAAAAGTGTGCTTCTGAATTTCTTAAATACACTTACATAGCACCTACGTTTCTTCCCCCTGGGCCGTAAGAATGAAGTAGAAACTAAGCTTTGTGTATTTCAAGAGAACCATTGACATTAAGGGAGGTCCAAATTATATAAGCAACGCTGTCCTCTTTTCATTTCTTCTCAATTTACCTTTATTCAACTTATTCATGCCTTCATTTCTTTACCTAATTTAGCCAAAAGGCTTCTTTGTGGATTTTCAAGTCAGTTTGACAAGTGAGCCTCAGAAAATACCTGAGAAACAAGTTGTGTGAAAGCAGCCTTCTATCCTAAACATGCCCTGTCAAACAGACCGTTACTTAGAACCAGCTTTCACATATTGCTTTATTTCTACCACAGAACAGGCTATAGCCTTGTTCACAATGCTTTTGCCAAATTTTACAAGGTCAGAAATTATGTGATGGGGAAAACAGCTTGAGGGAAACGGGAGAAGTAAACATGTTTTATTCAAAAAGTGGCTTCCTTTGAGTAAAGCATTATTCCTTTCAGGGTTGTCTCTAATGTTGAAGTTTAAGGAGTCTTGAAGCTTAGAGTGAAAAGTTTGCTCATCTTTTGAGCTCTCCCTAGCGGGCTAAGGACCTCCTTTATACTGGTTTTTAATGCATTTTACCAATTCAATAATACTCAGACTACTAAATGGCCACTCCTGCTGCAGGTTGTCAACAGGAACCGGTCAGAATGACAGAGAACTGTGTGATTCAGTCAGGTTACTTATATAAGATCCATTTCACCAGATTTTATTTCCCGAGATAATAGTGATGAAGAATTATTGCCACTACCAAACAATAGCACGCATAGAGACATTGCCTGTTTTTTTTATGGGATTATTTAAAACCAGGTTAAGAAAATAAGCGTTTCTTCTGTCTGTGCTCTGTATCTTTCTCTCTAGGGGAAGGAAAATGAATCATCTTTAACTCTTTTAAAGTATCTTATTTGTTCACCTGCCCACTAGCACTTTCCCAATGTGCTTTAACAGTGATCTAGCAACTTCGAAATAAAAGAACTTTGGGAAGATAAAAAGTGATGGTTGGCCTTAGTTGGCTACTAGACTGACTTTGTCAGGTATGGAGATTCAAATGTTCTTGAGTTATTTAATCCTAGTATTGACTCTTTTCCTCCTATTTTCATTCATCGTCCTACTTATTTCAAGAACCCTCAACCATTTACCATTAATAATAATAAGGTAATATTATGAGTAATTAGTACCTGCTCAGTGTGTTATTTCACTTTATACTAACCCCAAACTTCACAGGTAGGTAGTACTATTTCCTCCACTTATAGAGGAAGAAATTGTGGTTTAGAAAGTGTAGGTAACTTTGCCCAAGGTCTCACAAGCTACCATCTTGTAGTCAGATTCCACATCTGTCCTTGACCATGGTGTAGCAGAGATGCAAAGAATTAAATAAACAAGCACTTAGAGAACACTTACAACTTATAGTGTGATGTTAGATGTAAAAAAGCAAACCAAACAACAAAAACAACAACAAAAAAAACACACAAAAACCATTTAGGCTCTGCTTTCTAAATTCTGGCAGAGTGACTACACATTTGCCAAAATGTGGTTTCTTTTCTTATATATGTAAAAATATATATATAGTTCTTGACCTCAAAATGGTAGACTCAAGATAGATGTCAGAAAAATTAAAACACTACAGGAATTAATAAAAATTGGAGGGGAAAATAGATATCCCCTAAATCATAAGACGATTCTGATGGAGTGCCAATGAATGACACGTCTAATTTAAGTCCTGTCTAATAAGAGAAATAATTTATGATCTAAGAACAGAGGCAACAGGAGTAATGGAGTTTCCATTTTGTTGCATTGAAAGGTTGGCATTACTCTGGCTATTTTTTTCATATAAATATTTAAATATATTGTATTTTCTTTGAATTGATTTAGATATATAGGTTTCCCTAAAACACTAAGAGCTAAGCTGTTGAATGAATACCTTACTAATTGAATTTCCAGTGATGTTGCTTCTTGTTCTCCTGGATAGATAGTAACTGAGTAAAGATCTGCCAACTTGTTTGTAGAAGGCTGAAATTTTAGAATTGATTATGAGAGATAGCTAATATTAAGATTATGAAAAAGTAGTAAAAAACAATGTAAAAAATGGTTCATATGTATTGTATTGCAAGGCATAATTCTAAGAGTTTCACATGTGTCGATCCATTTTAAATCTCACTAGAACCCATGAGATATAGTATTCTGGCAGAACTACTAGATAGACATTCACCAAAACTTGTTTTTTTTTTTTTTTATTTCTGACTACATTTCATTGTCTACTTTGTAGTTATCTATGGCTTTGTGACTGACCGAACCAGTGTAGTGTGGACAGCTATGATCTTTTCTATTTCCAGTACAGGACTGTATACACCTTTCATTCATAGTCCTTTTTTCCATTTCCAGCTGGCTGCAATGGAGGTGGCCCCATCTCTCTCTCTGTCTCTGTCTCTGTCTCTCTGTCTCTCTCTCTCACATACACACACACACACACACACACACACACGGTAAAATCTCTGGAATCTATATACTAAAGATGGAACCACAAGATAAAAGGAAAACTGGGGCATACATTAGATGGTACTAGGAACAAGAGGTATTGTTTTAATTGGTTAAGCCACCAACATTTTGAGATTTACCCATTATGGCACCGAGCCTACCATAAGGTATACATTACAATTATTATTTCTGCCAGTTTACAGATGCAAAACTGCAACTCAGAGAGGTTAAGTAAATTGCATAGTATCTCTCGAGGAACCAAGATTGAAACACAGGATGTCTGATTCCAGAGCCCAAACAATTATCCACTATGCTAAGCTGCAACTTAACTCATTACTTTTCTCTCGATGTGACATTACTTACACCTCCGGCTAAAAGTAAGTTAGGAATGAAACTGCAAAATCTTTACTACCATACATGAGTGTAAACAAGCCTCTCAAGCCAAGTACAATTTTAAGCAGCAATAAGTAATTTTTAAAATATGTTAATTTTCATTGGTCTCCCTTCTTTTCTGTAGAACATTGTGATTATTGTTTTCTGATAGTTTTAAGTTTGCGAGCATGTCCTAATATCAGACTTACCAACTAAAGGTTAGATCTTGGGGTAAGGAAAGGTAAATGCATGTTAAGTTACCCACGAAGAATCAACTCTGTTCTGGCAAGATTGTTTGCCTTTTGTGAATTAGAACACTTAACAGAAATGAATCAACCAACTTACCAACGAATGAAAGAATAAAACAACAAAAATTTTTCAGTGCAACATTTATCCTTGTTCTGATGTTTAGTATTCTTGAAGGAGAAACTAACCTATAAAAATAAATGTGTTAGAGTAGGTTTCCAAATTGCTGTAATGAAATTAATGTAGGTGGGATTGCAAGTCAAGAGTGGAGGGCCAGAGGGTAGTTGAGTTGAGATATTAAACTAGACTTATAATTTCAAACTCCTTAGTTTTTGTTGAAGAAGATAATTACATGTCAAACTCTCCGCAAACGTAAGGACATTCCTTCATACCCTTCCCTCATCCAGACTACTTCGCAGTCTCTGCTATTTATTTAATTTTTTTTTCCCCACAATCATAGTTCCCTGTCATATTATACAAATCCCTTGTTGACTGGGCAACTACTTCTATGCATATTTTTCTTTCTCTTATTGTCCAGTGCAGTGTTTGCTCAGAATAAGATGTTCGATAATCATCTCCTAAATCAATGACTACCTTAATGGTCTCTAACATGAAACGGGATTTAATTTAGTGCTTGAGTCTCTTGCCAAATATAGCACAGATAGTTATAACATCTTAGGAATCTACTTTGGTAAGCTAACTATTAGTCATTGCTTCTCAAATAGCTGATACTATGCCTAGATGTTTATTTTAAATCCACAATGTATAAGGATTATTCATGATATGGAAATGAAAATATAATTTTAACCATTAGGTTTTCAAATTAGTACAGAATAAGAGGGAAGGTTTGTATACCATCTCTGAAAAAAAATTAATGCAAAAAAGATATACAAAATTTGAGTGCATGCAAAAATTGGTGAAATCTGAGAACAGCTGGAGACTAGTTAATTGTGCTGTGCTAATCAATTTTCTGAGTTGATAATGCACTTTAGTTATGCATGTCACCATTGGGGGAAGCTGGGTGATGAGCACAAGGGAATGCTCTGTAAAATTTTTGCAACTTCTTATGAGTCTATAAACAATTCAAAATAAAAATGTTTAAAATACCAGTGCAAAAGTATTTTAGTGATAGCAGAGGATACCAGAAAATATGTGTACCCTTTTAATTTGAAATACTTGTTTTGTGGTTAACAAAGGACATCTGG
The DNA here is from genome assembly GCF_902729225.1 of Pteropus medius. NCBI lineage: Eukaryota > Metazoa > Chordata > Mammalia > Chiroptera > Pteropodidae > Pteropus > Pteropus medius. The sequence continues at coordinate 493,204 of NW_024342644.1, read as the reverse complement.
AAAGTGTTTGCTTTCAGAACAAATATTAAAGGCCCATATATTTCTGGCTAATTTGGTCAAATCTAGTCCTTCTGTTAAGTAATACAAACTGGTGGAAATTATAGAAAATATATTTTTATAATAGTGTCTGTTTACTGCTGAGTATAGTATCTATGTAAGAATAATTCATATGTTCAGACTTTATGCAAACTATGTTAATTTTATAGACTTCAAATATTCGATATTGAGTCATTTGATATTGCTTTTATTGTACTGATGGCAGAGTTTAGAGCTTTATGTTTTAAATATGCCCTAACTAATTAAGGCACTGGAGACTTCTGCCATCTCAATGCTAATGACATAATTTTATGTTTGTTATACAAATCATTAAAATTACATTATACAAAGAGGCTAAATTGATCAAGTAAAATCCAACACACACACACACACACACACACACACACACTCACACACACACAAATACAATATTTCATGAATTTAGATGCATCTATTTAGCAACTTCTTTTTAGTTCTAGAATTCTCAGATAAGCTATTTCTTTATATTGTTTTATATTTCTTTTCCTTAAACTTATCCTTGCCATATTCTCTTAAAAACTTTAGTGACATTCTCAGGACTATATTAAATAGGATTTACTTCTATAACTAGATTTTGAAGATGAAAGAGGCAAATATGATAGGCTCATTTTATAGAATAAGAAACTAAGGGTCAGCTATACCACGTGGTTAGTGGCATAGCCTGAATTAGGAAACAGTATTCTGATTTTTAGAATAGTGTACATTTCACTGTCTGATCTCACCTACCTAATGAGATAGAATGTGAAAAATCCAAAATATTAGAGATTAAAAGCTTCATTTTAGGTAATTTCTTCACTTTACTTCCAGGTATATGTGGTCTGATGCTGACACCTAAAATATTTGTTAAAACTCGTATACACTCTGTCTTCTATTTTTCTTACAATGATTAATTAGAGACTACAAAAAAAAAAAGAAAGGAAAGAAGGAAAGAAGGAAGGAAGGAAGGAAGGAAGAAAAATACCTAGGAACTGCTTAGTCTGGGAATATAGTGAGAAGAAGAAAGAGGATCGAGAATTATATCAAGCTTCTTTTTTTTCCCCCAGTGTCATTGTTTTGTCTTGATATAAAAAATTATTCTGCCTAAAAGAATCTCTATTTTCTTGGCAGGCTAGAAAACTCCAACAGTCGCGTGTTGGCAGTTCTGTGGTTGGTGAGATGTCCTACTATTTTTATGCTTCAAAACTATTTGCTATATTTTTTAATTACCTAATTAGTTTTTTTCTTTTTTTTCTTTTTTTCCTGGATGCTGTTTTATGAGCTGCAGTCACTTTTGGAAAAGCAGCTGTAGCCTTTTCAGTCTATAAGAATTTTCTCTATTACATTAATCTTTGTTTTTTTTGAGAGTTATACTGAGCTTCTGGTATGGAGAGAAAGATAAATAGATACATGGATTTGAAAGATAGATGTATTGATTGGAACTTAAAAAGGCTTCCCTTATCCACTCCCTTCAATCTTTCCACCAATATCAATGGTGTCATGAGAATACACCCTCCCTCTTTTCATGTTTTCCCAGTGCCTGTCTCCAGTGATGTCAATTGGTATCACATATAATCAAGATGGAGAAGTTAAGAAAATGAGTGTTCATTGAAGGTATCAGGAAAAATTATGAAAGACTCTGAAATGGATCAAAATAATTACTGGGTTTCTTCAACAGAAAACTATGTGTTGTGGGGTTTGTACCTTTCATTGTTTTATAGCTGTTTTTAAACTAAATTACAGATAACCAATCACAATGCAAATAATTATTTTCTATTTGTAAATGAATTCTGTCCAGTGAAGGGACAATTGATTTCCCTCCTCATATGAAAAAAAAAAAATTATTTCTATTTGTAAATTCATTTCAGCATTCTTGATTCATCTGTGTAAGTATGGTCTACTGAATTCTCTTTCAAACTCACTGTAACATTTGATGGGTTTGCTCATTAATTAAATAATTAAATCCCAAGCAAGATATTAGATATACTATACCCTTATAAGTACATTGTTCTAAAAGTAGAGATTGTTGCTACACAAAATGAGACAGTCTGCCTATTCAAGGTCATATGCTCAGTTGTGATTCATTATAACTTGATAATTACTACTGTAATCACCAGTCGGGTATTTGGCAGAGTTGAGAGTAAAAGAGAGAGAGAACGGTAGACACACACACATACACGCATGAGTTTTTTTAAAGTTCACCTTACAGGCTACTTGGCAGGGTCAGCGCAACTATAGGCCTTGGTCTTTAATTTTATAGATTTAGGAACTCCATTTTACCAATTTATCATAAGAATTTTGAAAATGAATTATGTCAGTCAATCAGATTTCATTCCAGACTGGATTGCATAAACCAGATTTTTAAAATAATATTTTATCTTGGGAGCTAAATTTGACAGAATAATCAATTCTGGTTATTTGAAGAGCCTAAAGTATGCCATATAATGAGCATAAAATTTGAGTGTTTTTAAGTAACTATCTAGATGAAGCTAGCATTATTTTGACAAATCGTTGTCTTTATATTTTAATCTAAATAAGCAATATTCATTATTGGGGTCAAAATCTTTGAACAGCATCTGTGAACAGTTTTGAAAAGATACTAAAAATTCTGTGTACACAATCCTCTCTTTCTATTCTACATATCAGATACTATTATTCTCTATCATAAAAAGTCTTTATTATGTATAATTTCCTTTATATTAGCTACATTTTATACTGACCTGAACCATTCACAGAGGCACCCATGGCCCTTTCCAAGATTTAGGAAGCATTTTAGTCTTATCTACAACATATTTTCAAAACATCTATTACTTAATTTTTGTTTGTTTGATAGCATTTACATCGATAGTTAATCTGATATTATATGATAATTTGGGAGACTGACTTTTGTTTTAGGGTAATACCTATTTTTTTTTTTCTTAAATAGAGTAATTACATTTAACTTGAGGGCTTTGTACTTGCTAGCATTAGCCAGAAAGAAGAATATTATTTTTAATGAACTAAAGAAAAAAAAATGTCCCTCAATGACTACTTTCTCTTCTAGACATAAAATCCCAGACCAGGATTTCACAGTGATTTTCAAATGAAAACCAAAGAACCTATCTATGGATTATATAATAAAGAGGAGCATATGGCATCAGCCTTTTTGAAGATTAATTGTCACAATCTCCCAAGTAATAAAAGAGGTCATTGGACGAACTTTTATTTGCTCTCGGATCTACAAAAAGTTCTAGAATATGTCAAATAATTGAAACTTCAAGCAGGGATAAAGAGATAGAAACAAAAACTTAACAGAGAAAGGCTATGTTCATTGTTGTTGGGAAGCATCTAATTTAATGCAAATGGAATTTTTGAGTGGTTTTCTGGTGGAGGATCACTTTACTGAAGGAAACTGGGTGTCATATAGGGGAAATATGTCCATTTCTGATACGAACATTTCTAGAAGTTGCACATTGCTCACTGCCTAGCTGAAACAAGCATAAAATGTTTGTTGAATGAATATAAAAATTTGCTAGATGAGTACAAACATAAGGTCTTAAATCATTAGGGAACGTCAAAAACATGTGAAAAATACATGTGCCTATGCTGCAAATCACATACAGTATGTAATTCTGATTTTGGCCTTAAATAGTCAATTGGCCTTTTAAAAAATTACATGTCTACTCATACATACACAGTAACATTGAACATATGTAGTAAATTCAAATTGTTTCTATTTTCTCATATATTTATCTTTTCTGGTGCTCTCCATTTATTCCTGAAGATCTAGGGTCCCATCGGTGTTTATTTACCTTCGACCCAAAAAACTTCTTTTGGCATAAATTGACATGTGGGTCTGCTGACACCATCCTGTCAGCTTTTGTCTGCCTAAGAAAATATTTGTTCCACTGTCATTTATGAAGAATATTTTTGATGTATATACATCTCTGTGTTTTCGTTTGTTTGTTTGTTTGTTTACTTTCGGTACTTTAAAGATGTTAATTGATTGTCTTTCCAAGTTTTTTTTTTTCTGAAGAATTATCAGCATTTCATATTGTTCCTCTGTGTATAATATGACTTTTTCCTCTGGCTACTTTTAATATTTGTTCTTTATATTTGTTTTTTAGCAACTTGATCTGATTCCATTATCTCGTATGATGCTTACTGAACTTGTCATATGGATTAATATTTCGGATAGTTCTCAGCCATTATCTCCTGAAATAGTTCCATCCAAATCTTTTTTTACCATTTCCTTTTGGTACACCAATTATGCATATGGTAGATTATTTGATATTTTTCACAGAAATTCGACACTTCATTCTTCTTTTTTTAAAATCTTTTCTCTTTTTGTTTCAAGTTGGTATTTCCTTTTGACCTTTTTTTCAAATATTCCTATCCTTTAACTGGTGCAATCTGCTCTTCAGTTCATGGACTAAATTTTTTATTTCTTATACTGTATTTTTTTATTTCTTTTGATACTTTTTCATGGTTTCATTGTCTCTGTTAAAATTATATTTTTATACATGTTCGTTTTTTCACTTCAACATTTTATTATAATTAATTTAAAGTTTTGATCATTCTAAAATCTATGCCGTCTCTTATTCTTTTTCCATTGACTATTTCCTTTCTTGTCTGTTGGTCACCTTTTTATGCTTTCTTGTATGCCACTTGATTTTTAATTGTTTGCTGAAAATTTTTATAAAACTACAGTAGGGCCCAAAGTAAGTAATATCTGTCTTCAGAAAGAACACACCCCACCACCATCAATTTGTTAAAGTAGGGGCTGTCAATACACTTGATTGTTAAAATGCCAGTCTAATTTAGTTCAACATAGGATTCAAGTGTTGTGAGGGTAGGATTTAAGCCTCATTGACGTTATAGAGATATGTCTGGATTCCACGGAAGAGCTACTGTCATTCCAAACTGTAAGGGATTCCTTCTGGCTTTGCAACCTGCTGCCATCATTTTGGATAACTGAGGAGTTTTCTTTGCTCTCTATTTACACCTACTGTGTTGAGCATAATCTCTTTTGGACCTGCTGAGACATCCTCAGCCTTTGAGGTCAGCCATGGCTGCCCTATAATCTGTGAGGCAAATATTGCCAGGGAGGAAGTATTTCTCAGCACCCTCCTTAACTGAAGGCTCAAAGTATCTCAGAGTCTTTATCTCAGCTCTCTTTACCTGCTCTTGTTTATGGTGTACTGATCTTAGCCCTGGAAGTGTCTGGGACTCATTTGGTTATGAATCTACCATGTCAGCCCACATATATGCTACTGAAAGATTGATAAGTGTTACCCTTTTAAACCTATCAATGGCATTTTTTTTTTATCTCTGCAGTGTTTCAGTTTGTAATAAGAGAGGCCAAACTTTTTTTCTATGATTTCTTCTAAAAGTTTTATGATTTTAGGTCTTACACTTAACTCTTTAATCCATTTTGAGTTAATTTTTCTGAGTGGTGTAAGAAAGGGCTCAAATTTTACTTTTCTGCATATGGTTTTCTTGTTTCTTCAGCAACAATTATTGAAGAGGCTGTCCTTTCCCCCACTGAATATTCTTGGTTCTTTTGTCAAATACTAGTTGACCACATACATGGGAGTTTATTTTGGGGCTCTCAGTTCTGTTCCATTGGTCTACGTGTCTATTTTTTATGCCAGTACCATACTGTTTTGATTAATATAGTCTTGTAGTATAGTTTGAAATTAGAATGTATGATGTCTCTAGCTTCATTTTTCTTTCTCAGGATTGTTTTTGCTATTCGTGGTTTTTATATAGTTCTATATAAATTTTAGGATTATGTTTTCTATTTATTTGAAAAAGTGTCATTGGAATTTGATAACAATGGCATTGATCTATAGATAGCTCAGGATAGTATGGACAATTTAACAATATTTATTCTTTTGATCTATGAACATAAGATATGTTTTCATTTGTGTCTTCAATTTCTTTCATCAAAGTCTTGCAGTTTTTAGTGTACAGATTTTTCACTTACTTGGTGATTGTTTTTGATGCTAATGTGAATGGGCCTTTTTATTTTCTTTTTAGATGTTTTGTTGTTAATGTATGGAAACACTTGTGATTTCTATAATGTTGTCTTTCATACCCTGCAATTTTACTGAATTAGTTGATTAGTTGTAACAGTTTTTGGGTTGAATCTTTAGGATTTTCTAAATATAAGATCATAACATCTGCGTATAAAGATTATTGTGCTTCTTCCTTTCCAATTTGGATGCCTTTTATTTCTTTATGTTACCTGTTTGCTTTATTACTATGAATTCCGGTAATACATTGAATAAGAGTGGTAAGAGTAGGCACCCTTGTTTTGTTCTTGATCTTAGAGAAAAGTGTTCCAGCTTTTACCATTGAGTATGATTTAGCTGTGGGGTTGTTATATATGATCTTTATTGTATTGTTATGTTCCTTCAATACCAAATTTGTTTAGAGTTTTTATCATAAAAGAATGTTATATTTTGTCTAACATTTTCCATATTTATTGGGATTGACCATATGATTTTCATCTTTAATTCTATTAAAGTGGTGTATTATGTTTATTGATTTAACACATGTTGAATCATCCTTGCATCTCAGGGATAAATTCCACTTGATCATCATATAAGATCTTTTAATAGGCTATTAAATTGAGTTTGCTAATATTTTGTTGAGAAATTTTGTACCTATATTCATCATGAATATCAGTGTAGGTCTTGGCAACAATTTTTCAGATATGACACCAGAAGCACAAGCAACAAAAATGCAAACAAATACATGGAACTACACTAAACTAAAAAGACCTTGAACAGTAAAAGAAATAACAAATGAAAAGACAAAGAACTGAATAAAATATCTAATACAGGAATGATATTCAAAATATATAAAGGATTTATGTATTTCAACAACAAAAAGACAAAAATATGATTGAAAAATGGGTAGAGGAACTGAATAAACATTCTACCAAAGAAGACATACAAATGGTCAACAGATACATGAAAAGGTGCTCAACATCACTCATCATTAAGGATATTACCTCATACCGTTAGAATGGCTATTATCAAAAAGATAAGTACTGACAAGGATGTAGAGAAAAGGGCATCTTGTGTACATTGGTGGGAATGTACATTGGTATAGCTGCTATAGAAAACAGTATGGAGGTTCCTCAAAAAATTAAAAAACGAACTATCATATGATCCAACAATCCTACTTCTGGAAATATATCTAAAGGGAATGAAAACAGGATATTAGAGCGATATCTGCACCACCATGTTTATTGTAGCATTATTCATAATAGCCAAGACGTGAAAATAACTTAACTATCCACCAATGAATAAATGGATAAAGAGGATGTCACACATACACACGCACACACACACGCACACTAAAATATTATTCAGCCATGAGAAGGAAGTACATTTTGCCATTTGTGACAGCATGGATGGATCTTGACATTATGCTGAGTGAAATAAACTGGACAGAGAAAAACAAATATTGTGTGATATCACTAATATGTGGACTCTAAAAAAGCCAAATTCTTAGAGGCAGAGAGTAGAATGGTTACTGGGGACTAGGGACAGAGAAAATAAGATGTTGATCAAAGAGTACAAACTTCTAGTGAGAAGACAAATAAGTTCTTAGGATCTATTGCGTAATGTTGTAATTATAGAAAACAATGCTGTACTATGCACTTGAAAGTTGCTGAGAGAATAAATCTCAAATGTTCTCACCAAAAAAAAAAAAAATGTAATTATGTGATGTGATAGAAGTGTTAGCTTACTCTATGATAGTAATCATAATGCCATATATAAGTGTATCAAATCATCATGCTGTACACCTTAAAGTTACACAATATTATATGGCAATTGTATTTTAGTAAAGCTAAAAAAAACATTTTTCTAATAAATTTTAAAAAAGAGCAGCCAAGAATTTTTTTTCTCTCTTATAAAGGCTGTATCATTTTCTAGAGTTTAGTTCTCTTAGGTTTGAGTAGGTCTTATTCTCTTGGACGGGTTTAATTATTTTTTTTTCTTGAATGGGTTTTAAAGCTACATTATGTAACCTATCTGGCTTGTTTTCATTATAAGAATGAGAACAATGGTCTTTTGCAATATCAACATGTGAATCAGAAATACCTATGATGATTTTTAAGTCTTTTTAGCAACCTTTTGCACCTAATATGCAATGCTATAAAATAGACGCTCAATAAATGTTTGCTGAATAAATATGGATGAGAAAACAAAAATAAATTTATTCTACTTTGTACCAGAGTGCAACATAACTAAGAATAAGGAATGAAGTTATAGAGATATAAATTTTGAGTCAATATAAAAATGTACTGTTTAGGAAATATAGCTAACCAAAGTCAAACAGGTTTACTTGTGAAGTAGTAAATTGTAAGCTATTTCAAGTGTTTAAGTAAAGATTTTAGGATATAAATAGAGGTATATGTATTGCTTTAGTGCTTATCTTTAAATGAATAGCTAGAACTTTATAACAATAATTCTATATTATTGCAGGAAGAGTAAGTTTTATATTTGTAAACTATATAAAAGGGGCTAAACATTTGCACACACTACACAGATGTACAAAGAAAACATGACTTCTAAGTATTTTCAATGTCATTTTCTTTACCAGGGGATTTTATAGACTCTTGAATGACTTTGTCTCTCTTAAGTGCTCTACCTTTCAGAGCCCCCAGCTGCCTGATCTCATGAAATCTGGATAAGAGTATTCAGGTTGGTCTTTGTAATATCTCTCTCTGTTATCTTGCCCTGAGAGGTGACTGGATCTCACCTGTAGAAGTGTGACTGGTCCCAAGTGGCATTTGGAGCACTTTGTGGTATAAAGTAGAGACCACTATTCTGCCATTAGCCTTAGGTCGTGAAGTTCCCTAAAATGTGACCTCTTCGTCTAACCACATAGCTTTCTTCTGGTCTACCAGTCTCAAACTTCCTCTAGGCTCCATGTGGCTAGACCCTGGGAAGCTATCCCACTCAACCATTAAGAAAAAAAATTTTTTTGAAGTGGCTTTTGACAAGGCTTGATTTATGGACTTTGTGAGTTATATCATTACTGATCCACACCAATTTTGAGGTTTCCCCCAACAAAGAAAAAGCGAGAACTACACATCTGATACCTCAGCCCATAGAATCCGTGGATGGCTTTCTTTTATACCACCTTGATGGAAGAAATGGCCTTCTGTCATCTGGAAAATTACTTTGATGTTTGGTCTGAGTATAAGACCAAGCAAGTTATACTCAAATTATGTAACAGGAAGGTTCACAGACCAAATTGAAATGAGTGATTCACATGGTTTATTTAATTTAGAACACAAAGTGCAACCCACAAGGGAAGAAATAGAGGAAGTTAATCTACACTACCTAAATTTTAGGTTATTCAGTGTTCACATATTCTATCTCTCTCTGTTTGCATAAGTCTACAATGGTGGAAGAGGACCAGAGTTGAGATTTCACTATGGAGCCCAACAGGTGGAAGGCACCAGGGACCTACACAGACATGATCTAGTCTTATCACGTATCTACAGTTTGCCAGTGAACTGCTGAGCTGCCATGGCTTTTTACTTGAGTGTCTCAAAAAGAGAACATTTAAGATCAGAATAGGTATCACCAATAATTTCTGATTTAAGATTTCATGCATATTAACTACCTCATAAACCTTATGTATATTGAGTGCTTCATGAATATTTTACTGTTTACTTTGCATTTCTGTCTCTATCTTTGGTCACACACATACATTCCACTTATGTTATATTTGTCTGATATGAGCAAAGATATATAATTTAAGAGAATATTAAAATATCTACTTAGTATTTTAAGACATTATCCAAGTTAATTTTAACATATTAAATATCATTACCTATTGTCAGAAATAAATGAACGATTAATTTTTTTTCAATTGATATTTATTATGAGCCTGTTCTCTGTCAAACACCATATGGAAAATTCAACCATCAACTAGATTGTTTCTTAACTCTTGTTTTATGACCTTTAAATGGTACCAGTACTTACACAAATGTTCTCCAGTTACAGAGATGATTCACTGAATTGAACTGATAACCTTAAACTTTCTAAATACCACAATCTGCTCTTAAAGGGATATTGAACATGATTTTGTTCGTCAAGGGGCTACAAAATAGCATATTTATTCTTTCATTTATCTATCTTGAAAACATAATCAGGCATTGCATGTATTATGCTTTAAAAAAATCTTCATTTGAATTCTAAATGGATTCTTAGGTTAGATAATGTTGAAAGGATAGAGATCTGAGATATCAACGTAGAGGGGAAAACTCAGATTTTTTAAACATGCAGAATCTTAGTGCAGTATGTATAATACACACATAAGTGTGTATTATAGACAGTGCCTTCTACATAGAGAGTCACTCTCTTAATAACAAGTTCCCTTTATCTTTTTTATGTGTGCAAATTTGGGGAAGGAGAAGTTTGTGCCAAAGAAATCAAATTATCTGCAAATATATATATGAAAAGAAGGAAGGAAGGAGAGAAAAAACTCATATTAGAGATATCATAGCCATCTGGGATGCATGAAATACTAGAAATGGCCATATCCCAGGATAGAAGACAACTGATTAACTTACCAAGATGTATTGCTTCTACTTCCTGCCACATGGACAAATTTGGATTAATTCTTAGTCACTATTTCCAGGCTACAATGTTGTCTCTCTTGCTTCTCATTTTACTTACTATCATTCTATTTGCACTAATATATTTCATAGAAAGCCATAATTATCCATTTATAAATTATTTTCATGATGTCCAATGATTCTAAGTCTCCTAATGATATATATTATGATACATATTGTGGTGTCTTAATCTTTTCAAATAAGTGGTCTCAACACTGTTTTTACAGCTGTGTAGATATCCTCTATAACTTTCATCAATACACCTTTTGATGTTAAAAGACCAACCGAATGCTGTTTTGTTTTGTTTTGTTATGTTTTGTTTTGTTTTGTTTTTACCACTGTCCAATCTTTAGATCTTTTGTTTTTGTCAGCTTTCAAAAGCTAATCTGTTCCTTCTTGATTCTCTGAAATGCCAGGTGCTTACGGAAGTCTGTCATATTTGAATAAAACATAATCAAGAATTTATTGGATGTTGATGTGGACTCTCTGCTGCCACATTTACAAAACCATTGCATTAGATGTTCATTCTATATTTTACTTTTGTTTAATGACCATTAAACAATATTGGTCCTTACGCAGATGTTCTATAGTTGCATCTATGATCCACTAAATTGAATTAATACCTTAAACTTTGCTAAATATCACAATCTGCTCTTAAAAGGGCAAAAGTGATAACTAAGTAACTAATAGCCTTTCGATTTACTGGATGGTACTTCATGTTGATGGGTAGAAAAGCGAGCTAGCCATTGAACGTTCAACACACTCAGAGCGTATTATTTTACCTCCAAAATAATAACTGTACACTTTTCCTAATAGTTTCTAGCTTACTAGGCTAGAAACTAGTTCCAATAGAATTTGGAACACAAAGTAATTTAGTGGCCACTAAAAAATTCAGTGGATGACCACTTAAACATAGCTTTGTTTTTTAGGAAGTTCTGCCTTCTTTGAGATAATATATTGAAAGAATGCAACATTCAATATTTATGCTCAATTTTGAGAATTACTGTGAAATTATATAAAGTCCTACAGTAATTCCAGAGTGAGGCTGGGAGCAATGGGACACAAGCTCTGTCCATGTAAATCCTGTTTTAAGCTGAGGGTACTGGGTTTGCTTAAAAATGCCAATAAAATCTCCACATAAGCAGAGGAAGCTCTTGCCTGTTATAAAATGTAAATCCTCTAAAAAAATAATAATAATAACTGACTTGAAGTGCTTTTGTATCTGTGGATCATGCTGTCAGGATTTTAGTGTTCTAAAAACCCAATTCTAATCAGTTCTTATGATTTATTCAATGAGGACTAACGGTGTTTTATGTAATTTGTCACCTTAATGGCTAATATAGTAGAATAGGTATCCCAGTTAGTTCTGCAGTTCTACATAGAGATATTTAGCTTTCATCTTTGAATAATCAAAAAACATTTTAATCACAATTCCTTATTAAATAAATTACCATTTTCAAAACTTTTTAATTCTTAGTCTCGAAATCTCTGTGTAAAATTTGCCAGGGAAAAAATTTGAACAGTATAATCTCTCTTCAGTTAAATAAAAGTCATTTTAGCTATGAAGACTAGTCATGTAGATGAAGTCCATTAATCTGTTCGGAGTTCTATTTTGTCCAGAGAATTGTGTTGGTGGATTAAGATGATTCGGAATTCGACAATGAATTCTTGCATATTAGTATAACCCCTTTTAATTCTTCTTATTTTATTTTCTTATTTTATCATATTTTTATGATTTTTTGATTGTCTAAAGCAGTTTACTGACCTGCTCCTTTTTTCATACCTAGTTTTGTACATATCTACTCAAATAAATAAATATATTGACTCTTTCAGTTTATCTGTCTTAATTTATCTGACTAATGATAATGTGATTATACACATCAATATTGTCAATTTAAGATGAACCATTGGGCCAAAGGGTAATTGAGCTTAAAATTTATATGACTTGGAGTCTTAATACTTCATTAAAAAGTTAAAGTACTTGTGAAACTTCTGTGATTTGGATTTTTGCGGGTTTATCTTTTTTTTAAAATCTTTTTCTACATTCTCCCTTTCCCAGGATCACATTCCTATCATGGTGTCTAGACAGATTTTTATGCTTTTAATCAACCAACATCTATTGTACTTCACGATGTCAAGCACTGAAATTAGCATTGAAAATATAGATTGATATATTGACTGGACACATTATGGTGATCATTTCTCAGTGTATACAAATACCAAATCATTGTGCCATATACCTAAAACTAATGTAACTTTGTATGTCGATTTTATCTCAATAAAAAAAGCTCCATAGAAATGTTTAGAAATTAATACATGCTTGAAAAATAAATAACTTCAGTAGCCAATAAGATATTGAAGCATTGTTATTTGTTGGTAATCAGTGGAGGAGAAGCATTTGGAGTGCTTAAGGATTTCTGCTTCCTGTTGTTTGAAGGAAAGAATGCATCAGTTAGGTAATTTTCTCTGGCTTCTATGCTGTTTCAGGCTATCAATACCTATACTATTTTCTTAGGAGATGTTTAAAGTCGTTTTCTTTTTTGTTATATGATACATATAGAAAAATATATGTAGATTACATATGAGCTATAAAGCATAAAACATATACTTATAAAACCTTCAAACCTACTTAAAAACTTGCCATAGGATTTATAATTAAAATGTTACCCATATATAATGCTATTCCTAATAATACATTTTGTTTTATATTCCATAGTTTATGCAACCAATCCCTTATTGACAGACAGGTAGATAATTTCTGGCCTTTGCCATTTCAAGCTGTATAACATGTTTAAGTACTTAAAAGCTCCTATTATCATTTCTTCCTTGATGAAGCAGTTGAATTTTATGGTATGTAAATTATATTTTAATGCTAAGAAAGAAGATTGAGAAACAAACAAATAAAGTTAAATCAAAGTTATTAATAGGATTGTTGAATTTTTCATATCTTTATCAAGTTTTCAGATGCAAGACCTATGAATAACTGACAGAATATTTTTGAAACCTCCAACTGTGATGGTGGTATTTTTAACTTATCCCTGTAATTCTATGAATTTTTGCTTTATATATTTAAAAGCTATTTTTAGGTGCATATATTCTTTCTAGTGTGGGGAATATTTTATCATATGGTGACTTTCTCTACCCTAAAACCCACTCTGTCTTAAAGTCTATTTTTTTCTGATTTAAATACAGTTCTAATTTTCTTTTGGCTAACATTTTCCATATTTTTTTTTCAGACTTTTCAACTATACTGTGGCCTTATATTTTAAATGTGTTTCTTGTAACTAACATATAGGCAGACTTTTTAAAAAATACATATAACCTCTGTCATGATATATATAATTATTTTAATAATAATTTAACTTATTTTAACTGGCTTTCTTTGTGTTTTCCTTCTGTACAGCATTTTTTTTATTTTGTTTTTTTTCTTTCTCTCTCCTTTTGTTTAGATTTTTTAAAATTATCTTTTACCTAGTTTGATTAATTTTTCTCCTTATATTCCAATAATATCTGATAAATAATTCACTTATAGCCATTTATTATTTATTCTTGAAATTTTACTATACTTCCTTAGCCATAAATACTTATCAGAGTATATAATTAATCTAATCTAAAAACACTGAACTTCACCATTCCCACCGTGAAAAAAATATAAGAACTTTTCAACACTTAAGATCATCACCTATTAATTTATACTCCAATTTCAGCTATTTAATTTTCTCATTTCAGGAGAGTCCATTGGACATTATTATCTGAGCAGTTTTTGTTTAACATTCTACTAATTTATTTGCTCATCATTCCTTCTTGTATTTTATTCCTTCTATCTTAGGTCATTTTTTATTCCTGTTAAATACTTTCTTTGAAAGACATTTTTGTAAAGGTATTTTGCTGGTAAGCTGTCTGTTTGGGATTCATTGGTATTAAATATACTAGCCTGTTTCTCATTAATGAAATAATTGTGGGATTTTGTTTTAACTCTCTTCTCTGTTAGCTGTTTATAACTTTACTATACCAAACTTGTGTTCATTTTGAATATTGGTGAATTTCATAAAATTATTCCCTTGCTACAGAATACATACTTCATAATACAGGGAGCTAATTTTGGAAGTGGATTCTTATTTTGAAATGAAGTGAGTTTTTTGACAGCCTAATAGGAATATATAGATAATGTCATCTATCCTTGATTTCTGATATTATAATATTTATTATTTTATCATCTTAAAGAAAATTAACTGACAAAGTGGTGTATCATACAAGTGGTGTATCTCTTAGAAAGAAAGGTTTATGCTAACTGTAAAGGCTTGAGATAGTTCCTCATTTTGCACATAGTTTCATTTATTTCATTTTCCATATCTGCACTAAAACACTTAAGAATCATTATGACACTGAAATGAACAATCAATTACAAGTGATACAAGCAGGTGTCTGCTAAGAATGATTAGTGTAATGATTATTCTTTTCCTGACTTCAGAACCAGTTGATATTTTGCAGGACATTTTTTACCATTGGCTTTATTATTGGTAAATAAAACTAAATTTTTTTACTATAGATTTGTAGTCATGAGAATTTTTAAACTCTCCTTTTCAAGCCCAAACCTTTAGTCAGGCCAAACCCAGAAAGCTTTGAATCAAATAAATAGTTTCTCTCTTTTATACTTTTTCTGTGATAAAAACATGGCACCTATCATCCTACTTCTCATTATACAGGGTACAAGACTGGAAGAGATTTTAGTAATCATGTAGTCTAAACCCTTCATTCTTTAGCAACGAAAATTAGTCTCAGAGTGGTGATACAAATGATTGAATGGTAGCAAAGCCCATTAACTTTTTGGTGGGCCAAGAACAGAACCCACTTTTTTCATGGCACAAACCTGCTTCTGTTCTTTTAGGAGCCACAAAAAAACTGACCATCTTAGCTTACTGATAGATGAAAAAATAGGTACATTTACCATGTCACTGAATTCTCAGAATATTCATATTTGATATTTACTATTGTTATCCAATTCTACAGGCAAGCAAATTGAGTCACAGAAGGGTTAAATAATGCACCCAAGTCTACACAGTTGATGGCATGGCTGCAAACCCATTAGTCTGACTCAGGAGACTGAGCTCTCAATCCACATCTAATACTGCTGATTTATTTGATCAAATAAGGAGGTAATTTTGAACAAAAATTATTGGTTTTAAATCAAATGAGAATTAGTTTTGTCTTATATTTTTCTATTTCTGGTTGTTACTGAAGAAGCATGAAAGAGTTGAAAGTAAGCTTTAAGTCCCCTCCTGATTTGGAAGTCCTAAGAAAGAATTAAGCTGAGATTTCATCCAGTTGGCTGGATAGAAAAAACCTAACTGTTCTACAATGTATCCCAGAGATGAGATTCAGCTGAAAATGCACAAATGTGGGCCAAAAAATAATGATAGAAAACAAATAAGAAAAAAGGAGACCCCCCAACACAAAAAAGCTTTGGAAATTGTGAGAAAAATGCAATCTTTATGGTGGTCTTTGACTTCGAGAGTCAGCTTCACTTTACCCCTTGAATTTAATGTGATCCTAGTAGGTAAATTTTACTGATATTTGCTTACAACTACCTAAAAGAGGACACTGCACGTTTCAGTGATTTTTAAAATTACACTGAGTGCTGGATTCTTATCAAAGAATATGTTAAAATATATTGGTGAATCTGAGATTAATAAATATATATATATTTTATATATATATATATTTATATATATATATATTAATAAATATATATATAAATATATTGGTGAATCTGAGCCTTAAGTTTCATTATGTTTGCTCAAGACATACAGTAAAACTTGCAACATTTTAATAAAGTGCTTAAGAAAAATCACTGAATTTTAGGTAAAAACAAGTGAATTCTGCCATTATTCCTGCCAAGAAATACCACTGTAGGCAAGTTAAGGTACATTAAAATAAAAGTATTTGAACAAGGGTCTCAAACTATAGACCAAATCAAATCTACCCACAAAGATGCTTAATTTGGACAACATAGGATTATTTTTTCTAAGATTTATTTGTCCTTAGGCAGACAACATTTCATTTGACTACATGCACTACCACTCCTAAGTACTCTATATTTTCTACCACTTATGGCTCCAAATAAGTTGTGGGTTTCCTATCTCCTGTTAAGGTTTGGGATCAGTTCAAAAAGATAGTGATAAGGTCACTGAAATTCTATGAAATGTGTAGAAGAAATCCACTGTTAATTAAGTATGACTACTACAATTAATGAGGTAGATAGAAAACTGGCTACAGTTCTTCTTCCTTTCCAGTAAACGTATCTTCCGCCAAGAAATGTCTTGGTGTCATCCCTCTGTGAGTAGGGTACACTTCTCTGCCTCCTGTGTTTGAGTTTAGTCATAGACTTGCTCTCCCAAATAGAGTGAGGCAGTATTGACAGTGTGCTATGTCTAAGCCTAGGCCTTGAGAAGCCTTGTGCATTTTTACTTTCTCTCATGTACCTCTATCATTACTATGATAACAGTTTAACTAGGCAAAATTATTCAAATACATTTATGTAAAAATTAGAAGTCTATATCTCAATATATGAAACAAGTGATATATACTTTTTAATTTATTATCACCTGAACATCCTAAATTTTCGTAACTTTGTGTTACTTGTGTAATGGCATAGCCCTTCTTAAAGGAGTTGATTCAATATTAGAGTATCTAAAGAACAGATCAAGCCTCCTCTTAAACTCTAAGTTGAATCTTAAATTACATTTCTAAACTTTCTTTTTTCCTGTCTTCAGAATCTCTTTCTTTGTAGCTATCTCTACTCTTGATCGTACTATTGTTCATGTTTGACTTGAACAGCTATGGAATCTTTGAGTTTTGGTTTTTCCTACAGCATGCATTGCTGAAATATAAAAAGCTAAAAAAAAATAAATCTGGATTTTTTAAATTAACCATTATAATTACTATAAAATTTTAATTCTCATTTTCTTTTTCTAAATGCACATATTCCACTTTTTCTTAAATTATCTGTATTATCCTTATAATAATTTCATTGTATATCTACAGGGAAGAGCCTTAGATCATAAGTTTTACAATAAACATTTGGCAGCTTTAATTATTATAATACTATCCACACTTCTTGTTGACAAATAGAATATTAAGGAATGAAGGTTGGCAGTCTACCTTTATTAATGACCTTGCAAATATGAATACTAATTTCATAATTCCATTTAGATTTCTAATAAGAGGCATTCAGTCAAAAGGTTTTAGCATTATCTGGCCCAACCACTGCAAAGAATCTTAAATTAAAATACAAGAGCAAATCAATCCTGAGTTCAGTAATTTTCTCATTGTTCTTCTCTGTTGTGAAATGTAATCAATGTCCAATCTTCTACAATAACACCAACTGTATGCCAATTCCACTCAGTGTTTTGCTAAATATAGAATTTTACTTTATTTTGATTAGATTTTTTTTGTAAAAATTTGTATCAGTTTTCCATCTTTTCTTTAAAAGTGTTTATATAGCATCAGATATGACTAGAATTTGGTGTTTTCCGTAGAAATTGACTTTTTTCCTCAAAGTTGAATTGATATTATAAATCAAATTATTTAATTTTACCAATGAAAAGTAATTATATACTCATTTTAGTTATATAACTATCACCAGTTAACCAACTGTATGATTTTCAAGTTATTAACATCTGCAATTCCAATGTCCAGTCATGAAAGGGGTTTAAATATAAACTTAAATATTCATCTATTTAAATATTCATTTATTCTCCCCTCATTCAACAGTCATTTTAGAGACTGTGTTTATGACAGACCCTGGAGATATAACAAGGAACAACATAGATATAGCATTTGCTTTACCCACTGACAGAAAAATTCAACCCTCAAACCCTTCCAGGTCATGTGGTTTTGTCCGAAATGTCCAGGGAGACATTAGGTTCATAGTTAATATAAATCCTACTTTTCTGCAAGATTCTAATTCCAACCCATCTACCTAACCCTATGTGCTACTACCAGCTAGGCTACCAAGGCAAGAGGCAATTATTATTATCAATATAGATACAACAATTATTATTATCAATATAGGTACAACACAATTATTGGATCTATAAAACATGATAGTATTTTTTATGTATTAATCTTGTAAACCGAAAGTATAAACACACCTTATGGGCTATTTGAATCCATTTCTAAGCATGGACATTTTGGACAGGACCAAATATCACGGATGTTATGGCATGGACCAAAAGTCTCAGTGGACATTTTAGACAGTTCCAAATGTCTGCTAACACCAAAAACAATTGTAAACAGTATAAATGGTAGGGATATAACAGGATGCTATGGCAGCATTGAGGAGGGGCAAGTGACTCACTGTCTAAAGTAGGTTTCCCGGGGAAAGGTGACATCGTTAATATACATCAATTCCACCTTTTCTCTCCTTCAATCTATACCTGTAGACTACAGTTGACAATGGAGGACTGTGCCTGAATTTGAAAGATACAATGTTTGATGTTAGCAGGAAAGCATTCTGACAGTTTTCTGAAAGGCAAAAGGATGATATTCAAAATGTTTATATATTGATCTAGTATTTATTGTAAGAATTAATCCTCAACAGATACTCACATATATAAACAAAATTTGTGCTCAATAATATTTGTTTTAAGAGCAAATGTTGGAATAAAACTCAACAATGAGGGATTAATAATAAATTGTCAGGATACACAAAATTAAAAATGCTATGCTCAGAAAACAGCAGAAATAATGCCAAAAAGCCAAAATAGAATAAGATAAAGTTTTCCTATGATGAATATGTATTATTCATAGAAAAATAAGAAATAAGAAAAATAATATAATTAATTCCTCTAAAAATCATTTACTTTTAAAAGACATGTACACCAATTGTATCAGACTATTCTGTATATTTGGAATCTATATTATCCTCCCTAATATTCTAATCTATTAAAATAATTTACAGTATCTCATTTAGTCTACTTCACAAGCTTGTGGGGGAAAAATGGCTATGTTGGTAGCTCTTAAGGTGGTAGAAATCTGTAAAATTGGGGGAGAAATGAATAGTAAACATTTATTGAGTATTTAATTCACTGGAAGATTTAAAGCTCAGTAATGTATATCCATTACCTTGCTTAATCCCTTGCCACAACATCAACTCTGTGAGCAAGGTGATATTAATCTTTTTATATTGACCAGGCTGAGGTTTAGAGGTATTAAGCAACTCTCCTAAGGTAAGGCAGTGCCTGTTACAGGGCTGCAATTTGAAATCAGGATGTGTGAATCTCCAGCCTGAACTGTTATAGACTACACATTATGATGATGCCCATCTCAACTATAAAGAAACTGAAGTTTTTAATCATGAAGAAACTGAGTGACCACATCCAATATATAATGTCATACATCTAATAAAGCTGCTGCTGATCTTCAAATCGAAGTGTCCTAGTAGTAAATCTCATGTTTTTCTCTCCCTGCATTATGTCTATATGCTTGGCATACAATGTCCTTTTAGTTATCAATAACAGATGGATTTTCAAAAATAAGTAAAGTGCAAGGGGAGAGTTTGAGAGAGACAGTGTTCCTGGTGGTTTTCCTATGAGCCTTACTAGCTCCATAACTTTAACAAATAAACATGCTCTATGGTTGATTTGGCCTGAGACTCTGAAAGCCTAATTCCATCTATTTTGGCTCAGCGAGAGTCCTTATCTGTTTTCTCCTTTAGACCCCTCGGCATCATCTCCAGGGCCACAAGGTGGTGCTATCTTGAGCTCTTGATCTTCACCCTTGGATTCTTAGGTCTATTGTCAGCAATCTCAAAAAATATATCTGGTCTGATTTATAACAAGTCGAAATAGATTTTAAAACAAATAAAAAGGCAATAAATCAGTATATTGTCTAGTTAATTAGAAATAAAACAACAGCAATAGTAACAATAACAAAGACATTACCTGTCAATTTCTCAATTGTCTTCTTATCTAGTTCACCTGGAAAACAAAGCTTTCACATAGAAAGATGACAATAATATTTTGTACCTATAAATAAAAATAATGAATTTCCTCTGCTTGTTGAAACTGGGCCATCCGCAACTGTATTATCACTGAGGTGGAAACCAATCATCACTCAGCCTACATTAATGTCATGATATTATGATTGTGATTCATTCAATGGCCTGCTGCAGACAGCAATTCTTATGAATAAGCCCCCTCATTCAGAATGCCACAAAATGTGCTCAGGCAACTGGCAGAGGCAAAATAAATATTGATCATTATCATCATTGTAGTTTTTATTGGCGTAATGTCCTCCTTATGAAGCATTTAAATGGCTCTGAATATTTTCCTCGAATTTGTATTAATTCAAATATAATTGAATTAATTATATTTGACTGGTGTTTATCATTGCCATGATATAAAGAATAGATTAAAAATATAAACACAATTTGTGTTTGGAGAGGAAGATAATGTCTAGCTTACTTAAAAAACAAACTGGTATTATAGTTCTTTAAAAAAACAACTTGGCAGGTATTTATAATGTTGCTGTATGCATTATGCTAGTAACAAATTACTCTCATTTTCTCATTCAAGCATATATGGTTTTTAGTCTCTTTGGTAACCAAGAGAATAGTTCCATGGACCCAATATTAGTCCATAGTTTGAATCAGAATAGCATTTATTTATAAATATTGTACAAACCAATTTTTTTTCTTCTGATTCTCCTTTCTTTTACTAATTCTAAATTTTGAAATTTAGTTAAACTTCAAAATATTTTTTAACTTGGATAAAATATTATAAATGTAGCTTATTCTATATTAATGCCATGCTATTAATTCTATATCTAGTCTCTGTTCTGGGATCTGCTAATCTGCATCATTAAGTTCTCTTTCTCTATTGGGTCATTCTCATCATCATACACACAGGCTCCAGCGTTTCCATCATAAAACAAACCTCTGGCATCCTCCTCCCAAATGCCAGTTCCCTATTCATAGAGAATTTCTGAATTAATTTCTTTACCTTCTATTCTCTTTTTCATATTTACTAATCTCTCTTCTTTCTTCACTATATCATTGTTCCAGTGGTTATCAATAGCCCTTAAGGTTAGCAATTAAAGTAAATATTTCATTATAAGTGTTGGACATGGCCTCTCAGCAGCTGTTGCCATCGGGGCTAATGGCACACTTCCTTCCTTGTCTCTTATGAAAATACGTTCTCTTGGTTTTCCTCCTCTCTTTTTAGCAGCTCCTTCTCCATCTCTTTGGCTAATATGTTTTCTGAAAATATTTCTTAAATTACTTAGCTCTGTTTCATTAGTTTGTTTCCTGAGGTTTTATAATATTCTTTCATTTGGAACACATTACACAGTTTCCTTATTTTGCTTGACTCTGTTTCTATGCAGTAGATAAAATGACCACCTTTCTCAGTCTTGAAAAATGGCCTCATGCAGGAGATGAAACTTATCATTCAACCCTGCCTCAGATCTTCTTGCCTCAAACCTTTGTGCTTATCCAAGCAGCTTGTTACATTTTTAATAACTCTTAATAGTTGAAGTATGCTAAGACCTGTCAGTGCTTCAAGGAGGAAGATCTCAGCACCTAGATTCAAACTGATTGGTAGCCACAGGCTCAGGTAGCAGCTTTTATAAATATGCAAATCTATACAGTCCTGCAGGACTGCAAGTGTAAGCTCCACTGGCCATCAGGGCCAGGGAATCTGGAGATGTCCTATGGGTGGCAGCCACAAAAACCACCAGGATATCAGACATAAAAATGTGTTTAAAAGTTCCCCTCCAGGAGATACTAGGGCTCTGAAACGTGACCACGGGCAAGGAGGTAGGTAGTGTCTACCCTCCTGGGTCTCTGGAAAGGGTCTCTATAGTCAGCCGTTAATTAGAAGCCCATCTCTTCAGGCTGCAGCTATGATGATAAGCTAATAGGCCACTTTGATAGAAAGACTGAGCTCCTGGGTCTATACCCTCTTGTTGTGCCTTGTGGGTTGTAGCCATTTAAGAACTCTTTCTCTGTTGGTTACAGTCCTATGAGACCCATGAGAATAAGCCCTGTTGGACACCAGGCAATGTGGAGGTGTCCTCTGGTGACAGCTGCAAACATTGGGGGGCCAGACAGGAATGTAAACTCCTTTCTGCAGATGCCAGTGAGCTTGAGTGAGTCGGAAGGAGGGTACAAAGATGGTGCCCACCAGCTTCTGCACTTACGTAGGTCTTAGATGTGTGCCAAACCAGTAGCCTATCCTCAGGCTGAAGCTCCTGGTCAAGTAAATAGGACTCTTTCACAGAAAGACTAATTGTGTTTCAGTCCTCTGTAACACAAGAACTGTCTCTCTCTCTCTCTAATTGTTACAGTTTCGTGGGACCCAGGATTGCAAGCACGCCCTGTCCTCCAGAGCCAGGTAATCAAGGGGTGTCATCTGGATGGCAACCACAAAATCCAGGGTACCAGATGCATGTGAAAGCTCCCTTCTAGGAGATCCTGGAACTTTGGAGCTCGGCAGAGAGAGAGCACAAAGACGGCACCCACCTGGGAAAAGAAAAGAGGAAAGAGATGGTGCTCCCAGCTAGAGCAAGGCAGAGGTAGAGCACAAAGGTGGTGCCTGCCAACCAGCAGGCTCCTAGGCGTGCTAAATTCGATGCCTGCTTTTCAGGCTGACACTTTGAAATAAGCAAATGAGCTTCATTCGCTTCAAAACTGGGGTCCTCTGCACTAGCTGCCTCTGCACTGAGCCCTGGGAGGGTAAGTCCACATGTGAGCCCTTCCATAGCCATCTCTCAGTTTTTGCAGTCTTTTGGGTCTTGTGAACATCAGCCCCATTGGTTTTCAAAGCTAGTTGTTTGGGGAGCTGGTCTTTTAGATACAGATCTTAAAGGTTGGGGTTCAAATCCTTCACTTCTCAGGGAGGAGCTCTGGGTTTTGAGTTCTCTCGTGGTTGTGAGTTGCTGTGGTGGAATTGGAGTTTATGGTGAGATTATGTCCCAACCTTTCCTACCTGCTACAACGTACACCTTCACTTTTTCACCTGATGCATAGACATTGCTTAGACTGTTTTTAGGATTTTTTTCAAAGGAGGTTGTTCCATATGTAGCTGCATTTGGTGCGTCTTTGGGAGGAGGTGAGCCCAGGATTTTCTTACATCATCATTTTAAATCAGAACTCCCCAAATATATCTTAATTTTTGCACTATCCTCAGGACTCTGACATAGATCTCCTCTAGTCTTCTGTATTCCATCTTTTCTCATGGCTTTAAATACCATCTAAAGAGGTTTCTTACTCCTCAATCTATATTTTCACCTCTGACCTCTTCCTTGAGTTTCAGACTTAATTACCCACCTGCTTAATTGATAAGTCTTCCTGGGTATCCAACAAACATCACAAACTTATTTTTTGCCAAAATGAACTATTGCATCTACAATCTCTCCCCAAATTCTTTTTCTCATTTCAGTAAATAACATTACCATTTACTGAATTTCTCAAGCCAAAATAATCCCTATGAATTCCTTTAGAAAGAATGAAATTTATCTGCAAAATAAATTTCAGATTTGTCCACTCTTTCTATTTCATTGCTACCACTCTAGTCTAAGCCATCCCCATCTCTCACCTAAGATATTCAGTCATGACCTTCTCCCCAACTCATTTTTCATGCAGCAACTACAGCGAGCATTTTAATAACCAAATTCAGAACATTCCATTTCACAACTTAAATCTCTTTGATGTTTTTTTAATATCCTTAGAATAAAACAAAAAGTGCCAACAAGGCACTTCAAAATCTGCCTTTTCCTATGCACTTTGTACCACCATTTCCCCTGATATCCACTAATATAAACTTCCTGTCTGTAACTTAAGCACACCAAGGATTTTTCTGCCAGGGAGTCTGCTGGCAGAAAAACACTCATCCCATGGCAACTTGTCCTCTTGTCTCAGCTCACAAGTGAACTTTTATAGAGAATTTCCCTAACTGCAATACATAAAATACTCCATCTGCAAAACTCCCGACTCACTCAATTATTCTCTAACACGTTATTCTGTTTATCTCCTCCATGTCAATTATTCTGCTTTGTAATTATCTTGCTTGTGTTTACTTATCGATCTTCTACACAGAAGGTTCATGTTATGAATTCCACCAATATAAGCACGTTGTTGTTTTTAACCATTTTTTCTCACCACCTAGAAGAATGCTTGTAAGATAATATGTTCACTAAATATTCATCGAATGAACCATAAAGCTATCATCTCAAATTTTACTTAACCCTAATATGTCCATCCACAAGGATTAAATGAGAATTTATTATATGTGGCAGGTGGTGAGAAACTAACATCAAACAGCTTCTAGAACAAAGGTCAGCATACTACAGCCCAAAAGCCAATTCCTGCCTCCTGCCTGTTTTTATAAATAAAGTTTTATTGCTTATTCATTTACATATTGCCCTTGGCTGCTTATGTGCCACAAAGTCAGAATTGAGTAGTTGCAACAGAAACTGTTTGTCCTGGCTTGGGAAACCTAAAATATTTGCTACCTGGTCCTTTATAGAAAAAGTTTATTGACTTCTGCTCTAGAAAATTACAATGTTGTGATTGCTTCAATAGAAATCCTCTCTAGTGGGGTTTTCAAAACTTATAATCAAACAAAGAATTTTAATGAGAGCCTAATACATCTTATACAAGATCAAGATCAGTGTCTGTTCTCTGTCTTTATCTTTCCGTGTTTATAGTCCTGAATCTCCAGACAGAAGATCCTGGTTTTAGTTGAGACATATCTATTAACATTTTGATATTCAGCAAGTCATGAATAATTATAGTTTAAGTTTTATCATCTGTGAGATGAGAACAATAATATTGGCTTTGACTAATAGACTGAATTCTTCTGAGGAAAGAGTGCAGTGTCTCATACCTGTGCCCAAGTTTTACATTTGACTTCATATTTCTGATTGCTCCTTAAGTAATAGTGTTCTTCTACCTTTCGCTTCTTTCTGTTTCACTTCTTGGGAAGTTGAGAGGTTATAAACTTGAAATGTGGAATGAGACTGTCTGGATTTAAATTCTAACTCTAATATATGAGTTCTTTTTAATTTTTATTGAAATATAATTAACATGTAATATTGAATAAGTTTAAGGTGTACAAAGTATTGATGCAATACACTTATATTGCAATATGATTGCTATTGTAGCATTCATCAGCTAATAACTCTATCACATAATTATCATTTCTTCTAGTGGTGGGAATAGTTAAGATTTAGGCTCTAAGCAAGTTTAATGTTTATAATCCTGTTTCATTGTCTGTAATCACTGTACTGTGTTTTAGATCTCCAGGACTTATTTA
This sequence comes from Pteropus medius, assembly GCF_902729225.1. Classification (NCBI taxonomy): domain Eukaryota; kingdom Metazoa; phylum Chordata; class Mammalia; order Chiroptera; family Pteropodidae; genus Pteropus; species Pteropus medius. The sequence continues at coordinate 467,206 of NW_024342644.1, read as the reverse complement.
TTTAAGTACTGCAGACATTGATAAATTAGTTAACCTCTTCAAGTCTCAGATCCTTATTATTAAAATGAAAAAAAAAAAAAGAGCTAATGTTCATTTTGAGATCACTGTGAGCCAGGTAGTGCTTTAAGCCTTTTAGATACATTCATTCATTTAATACTCTCACCAACAAAATGAAGTCAGGGTTATTCTAATCATCATCTCAATTTACGTATAATAAAATTGAGGCACTGAGAAGGTAACTTATCTAAGATTACTGGTCTAGTATGTAGAATAGCTGAGATGTGAACCCCATTCTCTCGTTATAGCATAAAATTCTTGGTAGGATTAAGTGAAGACAATGATAAAAAGTTCTTGACAGTTCCTGCATTAGAAAGCATTTTACAGATGATAGTTTTTAGTATTATTTATACAATTGTCTAAAGGTTTCTATTTTGAGGGGAGAAATTCCCAACCCTATTCTTCTTAATAACTTTATTTCCAGATCAATTAAATCAAAATAAATATACTTAGCTTATCCATTTGCATGATGCCTTTTAAATAGCAGCAAAAACTCACCTTTCATTTGTGTGTGTGTGTGTGTATGTGCGATGTCACGCTCTCTAGTAAAAAACTCTAACATCCAGATAATCCAAGTTTTTGCTAGCCCCTATATTTCTAGCCTGAATAATCATGACAAAGTAAAAAACTTCTTTCTAATTTCAACCTTGAGTCTATCTGTCCCTGAGATGTCTATAACACATAATAGACCAGGAATTGAAATCTGGAAAGAATAAAATGAAGTGAGGTGTTCTAAAAATTGCATTTTTCAACTTAATGTTTTTTTTTTAAAAATGAGTAAATGTTAACCAACAAATTTACCATTATGGTAAACCATGACCAGGCCTCCTTCACTGAATTCTCAAATAAGCCCAGTGATACTTTGGGAACAAGAACACGGAAGTACCTAGGTTATATAATGATTAATGATGACACAACAAAATTATCTTCATAATGTAATAACATGGAAGAGACAAAACAATTTGGAAAATTGTTTTTGGCCTTGACAAATTCTGGTTTTAATTTCATTATTTGGCTTCAAATTTGAAAACCCTATTATGCAAGCAGAGGGATGGCACAGGCTTTACTGTGGAGAAAATCAAGGCTACAGATGCAAAAGAGAAAAATATGTATTTTAAAAAGTTTTCCCAAGTATAACTCTGTACTTTTTGAAAGAACATATTTTAGATTCCATGGAATGGTATTTTAAAAGCTGTGTATAATACATGGTACATTGTAGAAAAATATTCATCTTCTCAAGCCTGTTTCCCCCCACAAAATAGTACCTATATGAGCCTCTTAAAAAATGGAAAATGATGTCTCAGGTTTGTAGCACTAACCCATCCATGGTTAGTGCTGTGGCTCTTGAATTCCTCAGAAGAAAGCTTGTGATTACACATATAATGGAATGGTAGTGGAGGAAGTTCTTTAAATTGAAAGATACGATCTGAAATATATAATGAAAATATTGTGTGAGCACAGGGCCAGAGGCTAGCATGAGCAATGTGTACCCAATGGAATTTGAGATTTACTATCAAAAGAAGAGGTTTAATGACAAAGGATGATGGGAGATACTGTTGAATGAGTACCGTGAGATCTCAAAGCATAATGCTTTGAATGCAGAGTTAAGAATTTGGGGGTAGGTGGAGAGCTGTTAAGGATTTCTTGCTTAACCCCTTACTACAATGAAGACTGCACCATAACACTTTTTTAACACTTGTCAGTGCGTGATACCCACTTTGTCCAAAGACATAGTTGCAATCAGAGCATACAATTTTGTTTTCTTTAAGCCAAGAGGGGAGTTTCAATACCATAGCATTATTAATACAGGTCAGTGGTTTCCAGGAGTTTTGGTTTTAGGACACTTTTATACTTGTCTTAGTCTGCTTAGTATGTCATAACAAAGTACCCTACACTGGGTGGTTTAAACAACAAAAATTTATTTTCTCATACTGTGGTCGGGTACCAGCATGGTCAAGTTCTAATGAAGGCTTTCTTTGTGGCTTATAGATGGCTGCCCTCTCCATGTGTTCTCTCTTGGTCTTTCCTTGGTGTGCGTGTGGTGGGGAGGAGGGGAGACAATGAGAGAGAGCAAGAGCAAGAGAGAGAGAGAGAGGTCTCCCTCGCCTTTTACTTCTAAGGCCACCAATCCTATCAGATCAGGACCCCACCCTTAGGACCTTATTTAACCTTAATTACTTCCTAAAAACCTTATCTCCAAAGACAGTCACATTGAGGGTTAGGCTTCAACATATGAATTATGGGGGAACACAGTTCAGTCCATAACAGTGCTTTCAGAATTGTTGAGGATCCCCAAGAGCTTTTGTTTATTTGGGTTATATTCATTTACTATGTTAGAAATTAAAACTAAGGAATTTTAAAAACAGAATACATAGTGTGTATTTTATTTGCTGTCTAGAAGACACCACTTTATACTGATAGAAAAATAGAATGACTAAGGCAAATAGAACTTTAATATTATAATGAAAATAGATTTGACCTCGCAGATACACTGAAAGGATCTTGGGGGTTTCCCAGGGTACCCAAAAAACTTTGAGAACCACTCACATAAAAGAAAGTTGAACATCCTAGATATTTTTTAAATGAGCAATTCTCCCAAAAAGAAGCCATTATATAATTTTATGTTTTGAAAGGTATCTCAGAGTCTAAAGATCTTTTTTGTTCCAAGGTTAGGATAATGCACAGAACTTACAAGGCCAGGCCTCTGTCCCCCATCATTACATCACCATTTTCACACATAAATCCAAAGGCAGTTATAAGCTTTCATTCTTATCTTTATGACATCTTACTCTTCTCTTAGAAGAAATCAACTTCAGGGCTATGCTCAGGGGCCAGACAAAAGATAGGCAGATATTGATTTTACCAGGAATGGCAGAATACTTATGTCCTCACTGTCTCTCTTTACATCAGACTCTTGTCATTCTTACAGCACTCTACACACACACACACACACACACACCCATCTTGATCTTCAAATGTAGTAAAGTATTCATTGAAATTATTTTAATATGAAAAGACCACTATCATATTATATTCTGAATTCTTAAAAACACACTGGTTTTTAATACCTCATTTCTTCTAGTACTGGCTGTGATTTTTCTTATTAAATGTCATTGAATGTTTTGCCACCAAAGATTGGGCCTTATCTTTTTATAATTGTGTGTAATTTCCAGCATTTCTTCCAATATCAGCAATTGAAATACTTGGGGCAGAGCTTTATTCTAGAAAATTATTGTCTTCTTAGAAAGATATTAATATTTTAAATAATTATAAAAAATCACTGCAAAGTTAGTACCCAGCCACTGAAAAATGTCTTTCAGCAATCTGATATGCAGGAAAAATATATATTCCTTTTGCATATCAGAATTTTAATATTATGTTGACTTTTACAGACCTAATAAAAAATAAAGTTTATATTTTGACAACTTGAGTCAAAATTAATGTAAACAAAATGCTTGAAGTGAAGGTGCTTTAATAAATAAATAGCAGGACTCAGGTTGGGAAAGACACTAATTCTCAATATAAAAGAACTCCAAATATGTACTTTTGAATATTTCTATTCCCTTGTTTAAGCAGATGTTAAGATAAATGGTTTGGCTCCCCCAATCTACTTTATGATCACATCTTTAAGAAATAATTACTTCTGTGTACTCAATATTTGAATAACATCAAGAAGAATTTACCACCCTAAGAAAGGCATTAAAAATGGAAATTATAGATACTCAGTAATAAAATGACAAACTTTTTTTTTGAAACTAGAATTTCCTGGATAATGTATGTCTTATTGAAGAAGTTAGAAAATATAACTGCTGTATCAGAGAGTGACCAAGTTAGCAATGGCGTAACAAAAGTCTTCTATTTTTTAAAGTTTTGAGTATGGTTAATAGTATGTATGTCAATTTAAGTTATTCTTTAACAACAATATCAACAGCAAAATGCTGCGTTAATAAAATAGGTAACCACTAAAATCTTTATGGTTAGACAGTATAAAGCAATAATATAATCGGTATCAATTATCTTTATTTTTCTCAATCCAATCTTACTTTTTGTATTTATCTAATTACTCAAGGAAAACAACTCTTTCCCCCAACCCCCTTTCTAAAATTTGCTCTGGGTGGCAGAGAATAAAAAGATATAAGAATGAATGAACAGCTCACTGATTCTTCTGGCTCACTTAAGAATATTTAAAAGTCTTAAAAATCTAAATCACCTAGATTCCTTCCACCTTGAGAGACTAATTAATTTCTTGTATTGTGTTATATTCCATTGGGCAATGTTCTATACCCTAAAATACCATTCTAAAACATTATAATTTTAAGGCAAGAATGAGGAAAATAAACACAGTCATTTGCCCAATGGTTACACAAGGATATCGAGTTAGGAGAAATCTGATATATCAATAGGAGAAGGCAGTTCTGAATGCTAAATCAAATTACACCTTTTCCTGTTGGGATTTCAACATCTGCCTCTGTGTAGATTGATTAGAATAAAGCAGGCCATCAGAGGCCCTTTGTCTGTGTTTGACTGGGTGAAACAGCTGACAAGTGGCCATCAGATTACCCACAGAGGGGCAGCTGCGAGATAGGAGTTTGACAGCTGACTTCATTATAATTCCTACACTGCAGACTGAAATGGATTTGTCCTTTAATTGAGCTGGGCCAGCAAACTGCCTAGAGAGGAAATGGGAAAAAAAAAAAAGTGGTTGGATACTGATAACAGAAAAGGTAGCATGTAAATCCCACTGTAGCACTGAACAGATAGTATCAGGACAACTCTGGAAAGAAATGTTTTGGTATGTTGGGCATTTCAGTCACTTTAATTGAAATTGCCATAACTTGGTCATTGGAATGTCTTCAAAAGTTTTTTTCATTAATCAGGGACTTTTTTTCCCCCCTTACCAGGCAATTTTCAAAATATTTTCATATCACCTTCTTTCGCACATGCTTTTGAATTATATGTAGAAAGAGAAGTTTCTTTAAAAAGTGAATGAGCAATTACATATACAAAAAAAGGTTTACTACAGTTAATAGGATTCTAGAGGGGTTCTGATAGGAAAAATTTTGCGGATAGCCAAATTATATAGTTAACTATGATTTAGTATGTGTAGATATAGTCAGGAACATAAAGTAGTATAAAGTCAAATATTCCTAAGTGAAATCTTACAGTCTGAAATATCAAAGGCAATTGGACTTAACGAAACACATAAGTCAAAATAATCCACTATTTTATATTAAAACAAAGACAATTTAAAACTGCATACATTTTGAAAGTGTTGTAAATTTTCATTATGGGAAATAACTTTGTAATAGGCTTTGGCATTTAAATATGTGTGCTTCTGTAATTTGTCTTCATTTGCTTCTGATAGATTTTTCTCTGTTCACAATAAGTATGAAATAATTACTAAAATATTCACACTGGTCATAAATAAAATAATGCATATTGTTCAATGTGAATCTTTCCATTTACTTTATTATCATTTTATTTTAAATATTGACACTTTTATTATTTACAGTTATAGAATTAATTGAATAAATTAACCAACGATAGGTATTATAGTCATGATTTTTTTTGTTATTGTTAATATCTTGAGCTGCTTTTCCCACAAAATTTTTGTAAGTTAATTACAAGAAGAAAACTCTTTACGTTTATTATCATGGTTCGCTCTTCCTGTCTATTGAATGCAAAATTAGACATGTAAAATAGTTAAATAACAAGCAATCAAAAGAAAATCTAGATAAATGACAAATTGAAATTATTTTTAGAATAATAGAATTTTATGCACTCAAGTAATTAGTGAAAATTAACTCAAATAACTCATTTCTTTTTGGTGGCAAAAATCAATATATATGTGGGGCAACATCCTAGGACTCATAACACATTAGAAATTTTCTGAACAGAGGAATTTAAAGTCTGGTTTATTGAGGCCAGTGGTTGAATGTTACTGTCAGACTCTTTACAGAATGTCAATACTTAACTCATGAAGTTAAGTATTTAACATTTATAGTGGATGAGAGTCCAGTCTCTGAACTAAACTGCCTAACAGCAAATTTTAACTATATTATTTACTATTCATGTATTCTTGGACAAGTCACTTTTAAAAAAATCTCTTTATGCCTCAGTTTGCTCATTTGTAAAATTAGGAGGCTAATGTTACCTACCTTTATAATATTACAGATTTTCTCTGTGGGTATATGTGTGTATAACTAATACATGTAAAATCTTTAAACATATATAAAGTAAGCCTAATACTAAAGGAAATGTTAACTATAATTTACCTTCTCCTCCCACAATTACCCCTATTTTCTTTTTTGCACCATAATCTCATAGAACATAAGTAAATGAATAATACAAAAATAAATTCTTTTATGAAAATAGCACCCAATAATAAAATTTATAAAATTATCTACATGTATTTCTTAAGCAAACAAGCATTCCAGAAATAAAATTTCCAAGTTAGAGGAATAAATTCTGAAATCAGTTTCTGATTTATTCTTTTTGAGATTTTGCTTCATTAGTTATACCCTTTTCTTGAAATGGTTTCTAGATGACTAACACATTCACCTTTAGAGGAAAACAACAACAACTACAACAACAACAACAAAACAGAACAAAACAGAAAAAGTTAGAGGGAGAAAAGATACTAAAATCAGACAAGCTGATAAAGTTATATCTCTTATGCAACCATGGCAAATGTATTGCAGAAAAGAAGGCCTGGATCTATTTTACACCCTTATTTGAATTTTTGCCATTGAGTTCAGACACCATCTTGTTTCCTGCCATCTGGCATCTGGGTTTCTTACTTCAATTAAACATTAACTACTTTTAAACAATCTTATTTTTTTTCCTAACTTCGCCAGATTTTTTAACTAAGTACGACTTGCCGATATAAGAGACACATGGGATGAGCACTGTTTTGTAAAATAGTGGTGATTAGACCCATTTAACCTCAAGAACTGATTTAACTCAATCTTTTCTTCTTTTTCCCTGAAACAGAGTGCAGCAACCTCCTAAAAGACATCCCATAATAAGTCACAAAAAGTAATATCATATTCTCTCAATATCATAATTTACATGCAACAAAATTTAGCACACACATATGATAAGGTACGTCTTCCTTCAAACTGAAAGCAACGATGACATTTTTTAGAAAGTAAATGTTAAAATTTATAAAGTAAAAAAACACAAGTCTTAATATTTCCATCTCTGAATTTGTTTAGTGTCTGTGATTTGGAAAAGAGCTTCTTTTATCTGGTCAGGCTTGTTTTCCCAGGTCGAATGTCAGCTTTGGATATGAGGATCTTTTTCTCATTCTGGATTCAGGCATTCAAAGTTATGAATGGGCAAAAACACACAAAGTTTTGAGCTGAAGTTTTAACTTCACTTGAAGGAAGTTTGTGATCCAGAGACTCCCTTTCATAGTTGCTTCTAAAGGTGAGGTTTGGCTTTGGGATGGAATGTCTGTAGGAATAGCCCACCTCGATCTTTAGAGAGTTTACATTTTAAACTTCATAAATATCTACAGGACTGATATAGCAACAACGATACTAGTATAGAAAAAGAATCTGGCTGAGGATTAATTCAGCTTTTTTTTAAAATTTAGGAACTGTCAATCAAAGACTTGAGATGAGGAGATGAGGGGTAAAGAAGTAAGAAAGAAATAGAAGATGCAGGTACACTCAATACAAATTTATATAGTTAACGAAATATTGAGACCTTCTTGGTCTGAAAGAAAAGAGGGATTGAAAGACTAAAAAGTCCAAATTTAAAAAGCTATTTTTACCCAAAAATGTCAGAACCTGTTTCAACGTTAGGAGATTTAAAGTTTATCTCATTCTATTGGATTTCTCCTTTATCTTTGATATAGAGATATCGTTATTTCATTTCTAATATAACAATTTGAAGCTGTAATTTCCCTCAGTACTGATTAAACTGTATCTCACACATTTTGATATGCTGAATCGTTATCATCATTCATTTTGAAATATTGTTTAATTTCACTTATGATTTTTTTCTTTGATCCTTGAGTTATTTAGAAGTATTTTGTTTAATTTGAAAATATTTGTGGTTCTCTTAGGTATTTTATGATTTTCGATTTTAAATTATACTTCTTGTGGCCAGAGAATATACCTACATGATTTAATTCTTTTAAATTTATTGGAATTTGTTTTATTTCTCTGTATATTGTATGTGTTGGTTAATATAACATATGCTCATGAAAAGAATATGTTTTCCTCAGTTGTTGGATACAGTGTTCTATAAGTATCAATTTGGTCAAGGTAGTTGACACTGTTATTGAAACAATCTGTTTACTGATTCTTTTTGTTTAGATGTTCTATTAATTGCTGTTAAAATCCCTAACTGTAAGTGAAAAATTATCTCTTTAATTCTGTTTATTTCTGCCACGTATTCCTTATAAATTGAGCATTCTATCATTATGAAATATCACTGTTTACCTCTGGTAATACTTTTTCTCTTAAAGACTAGTAGTGTGATATTAACATAGTCACTCCAGCCTTCTTAGGCATGTTGTAAGCATGGCATACTTTTTTCCCATCCATTTGCTTTCATCTTATTTATGTCTTTATATTTAATGGGAAACTCTTATAGATAACAGATAGTTAAATCATATACTTTTTAAAAATCCATTCTAATAATCACTGACTTTTAATTGGAGTTGTTAGATCATTAATATTTAATGTAATTATTGACATAGTTGTGATTTAGCTCTTTTATTTGTTATCTGTTTTTTGTTATTCTATTTCTATTTATTCTTTTCTGCATTCTTTTAGATTATTCAAGTATCAGAATTTTATTTTAATATATCTATTGGCTTTTTTAGCTTGGCCTTTTACATTGCTTTTAGTGGTTACTCTAAGAATTATAATATATATGTATAGATTAATTTTTTAATCTACTTACTGTTAATATTATACCATTTTATATAAAACATGTAAAGCCTGCAGCCATCTCTTATGTTATAGTTGTCATATATATTACATATACATGAAATTATGGGGCCCACAGGACAATGTGGTATTGTTTGCTATAAACAGTTCTGAATAATTTTCTTTAGAATTTCTTAGAGTGCTGGTCTGCTGGAAATGAATTATCTTAGTTTTCTTCTTTATTTAAAAATAGTTTTATTTCACATTTACTCTTAAAGGATAATTCTTCTAACTATAGAATTTAGTTTTTACTTTAATTACTTTCTCACATAGATTTTTCAGATGAAAAATTTATATTATTTCAAATCGTTGTTTCTTTGTGGGTAGTGTGTTTTCTTCATCTGCTTTCAAGATTTTTTTCTATCTTTAGCAGTTGTTTTGTCTATAATGTTCTTAGGCATGATTTTCTTCATATTTATCCTGCTTGATGTTTGCAAAACTTCAAGAATCTTTAAATTTGTATATTTCATCAAATTGTAAAAACGTTGAAAATTATTTTTTCAAATATACTGTTTGTCTGATTCTCTCTCTCATCTTCTTTTGGGGCTCTAATTACGTGTATGTTAGAACTTTTGATATAGTTCCACATATTCTTGAGGTCTATGTTTTTGTTTTTTAATTTTTCTTTCATGTTCCCAGACTTTCTCTCATCCATATTGTTTGTTAAGAGCTTTTTTTAATTTCAAAAATTGTATTTTTAATCTATATAATGCCTATTCGTTTCTTGCCATAATTTCTATTTTATATCTATTGATTGTGAGTATACTTTTTCTTACATACTTGAATAGTGTTATAATTGCTATTAAAAATACTTGTTTACTATGTTTACTAATTATAACATATGATTTCTCTCATAAGTGTCTTTCTATTCAAAATGAGTCAAATATTATTGGTTCTCCATATGCAGAATAATTTTAGATTGTGTTTTGAGCATTATTATACTGTGGAGGATGAGGACTCTGTTTTACTCATTCAAAAACATTTTAAATTTTGTTGTTTTGGTTGTTTTAAGAGGCACCTAACTTGTTGGAATTAAATTCCAAATTTTACATTTCAAATTTCAGTTTAGGTTAGCCTGTTTATCCTTTTCAGAAGTATGTGTGTTTCAAGAGTAAAACTGAATTGGGCAGAGTTGATACACAAAATTTTGGATTTTCTTCCTCTAGTTCTCACCTTTATTAGACCCTTCTCACTTTTAAGCAGCTATTAGTTGCCTCAGATTCTGTTATCTGGTTGTTTGAGGCACAGATATCTTAGGGTTTTTATTAAAATTTTAGCTGCATAAAGTTTTTATCAGTTTATACTGAAATTCATTTCTTAAAAGTAGAAGTTATAAAGTTCAAGAATAAGATAAATCAATTGACAATAGAGAAGGGTGCTGAATTTTTGATTTCCTGGACTACGAATGTCTGCTAAATGTTAAAACACTCTGGGTATGTATTTCTATTACACTTTGATATATAAACACTGAACTTCATATTCAAAACTGATCAATTGGAGAGGTTTTAATGGAAGCTTTAGTAGGAAGACACATAGCCAAGCTATCTAATGACTTAATTCTCTGGGTTTTATTTTACATAAATCGAGTTAGTAGGAAAATGACAAAGCTCAATGTTGGTTAGAGTTGAAGACAACCGATTTTCATTTACCATCAAAGAAAGTATAAATTGGTATAACTTTTGTGGTGGGAAATTAGGCATTACAAAGCTAATGTCATAAAAACTATCAATTCCATTAGATATAGTAATTCTGCCTCTACAAACAAGCATTTTCTTGCTTAACCCAGGGAAATAATTAAAAATATGATGAGGTATTAGATACATAAATGAATGTCAATTAGGGCACAGGGCCAGTTGTAGCAGAGGAGACTATATCTGCTCCACTAACATTCCTCTACTATGACTTTTGTAGAAATCAAGAAGATCATTTGATAGACCAGATATACATGGTATGAGGAAGCAGGCAGGGTTGGAATGTATTAAAAACCTCCGTGCCCCATCTCATAGCTCCGTTCTCAGCTACGGGGTATTTTTTGTTTTTGTTTTTGTTTTGAAAAACATAGGTTTAGTCAGTTGTTATTTAAAAAATGATGGGAAAAAATGTCAACACTACTGGGTACAAAATGGAAATTATTTCCATAATTTCTTGTGCAAGATTTTGAGTGTTTTCAAGGTTATGAGCAGTATATTATTTGTATGTGTTCAAACTTGTTAGGAAATCATTTTAGCAAATTATTTCACTAAAAATGTCAAATACAACGATTCATAAAATCAGAAAACTTACATAATGATCTATTGAATAACTAACAATTTTACTCCTGGAGAATAAAATTGAAAAGCGAGTATCAAAGATTACATACTAACTTCTGATATAGCTTATGCTTTCCTTTAGCTCTGCTGAGCTGAGTGGTTTTACAACTTCAGGGTCATCTTTCAGATCGTATTCTATGTAAATTCTCTGCTTAGAATTGTGCAGTGAGATAAGCCGTCTAACATCTGTTTTGAAGAAAGAATTTTTAGCTGTTAGTTTATTTCATTATCTTTCTAGCAAAACCTGAGTATTTCCGGACTATTAAAGTCACTGCATTAAATACATTACCAAACCATGACCTAAGGTCTGCTATAAGCCTATATGTTAGAGGAGAAAACAATGGGGAAATAATTGGCTCAAGTTCTCCCAGTTGAGATCATGGTTAGAACTCTGATACTTGCCAGAAACCTTGGGTAAAAAATCATATCTCTGCACATCATTCCACTCTTTATCACAAGAAAAAAATAAGGCAAATGAGGCTAACATCTTTCCACCTTTCCCAAAAGTCAGGGCATTAACAGCTGCTGCGTGCAGACTAAATTGTTAAGTTTCATGTCTGAATGCACAAAGAAATGGCATAGGTCATAGGTGAGATAGAGCATCCTGCAACCCATTTTGAAAAGCAATTTTTCACATGGCATTCTCCTTGTACTAGCGTTGACTATTATTAAACACAAAAATATCCTGAAATATAAGTGCCAAAATACTTAAAAGCATATTATTAAAGAAACTGGAGAGCATTATTATTTCTCTATAAATCAAAATTCGTAATAAATTTCAAAATAGAGTCTTCTACTCCTAGATGATGCAGAACTTAATTTGTTGCTGTAATATACTGTGAAGGTTTAACAACATATGGATAGACTCTGGTAAAATATTATTATTATTATTATTATTATTATTATTACTAATTTTTGGAAGACAGAGACAGAGCATCAGATTAAACATTACAACCATTGTTTTAAATCATGCTCTCATCATTAAATCATTCTGCCTTGATATTATCTAAAAATTATTTTTTAGTTTTAAAAACATAAGAAGTACTCAGGAACACACCTACCAACACAGAAGCTAAGATCTTAACAATAAAATATAGTTAACCATAAGGTATTCTCACAATGCTTACCTCTCATTTTACTGGAGTAAACATCATCTCTAATATATTTATCTTTTTCTTGGTTTCATTTTTTAAACAGCTTTATTGAAATTGACATAAAATACATTGTACCTGGTTTTTTTTTTTCAGTCGTATTGAGATATCATTGGAATATAACACTGTATAAGTTTAAGTAGTACATGATGTTATATATATAAAAATATACACACACACACACATGCATACATATATATATATATAGTAAAATAATTGACACAATAAGTTTAGTTAATATCCATCACTTCACATAGTTACAAACTTTTTCTTGTAATGAGAACTTTTAAGATCTACTCTCTTAGCAACTTTCAAATATACGATACAGTATAGTTAACTATAGCCACCATGTTGTATATTACACCCCCCCAGGACTTATTCATCTTCTAACTGAAAGCTTGTACCTGTTTGACCACCATCACCCATTTTGCACAACCACACCCACTCAACTTTTATCTCTGGCAGCCGCAAATCAATTCTCTGTTTATATGAGGGTTTTTTTTTTCACATATCAATAAGATTATACAGTATTTGTCTGATTTCACTCAGTATAATGCCCTTAAGATACATTCAAGCTATTGCAAATAACAAGATTTCCTTCTTTTTTATGGCTAAATAATATTCTATTGTGTATATATGTTTTCCATAGTTGCTACACTAATTTAGATTTCTCTTTTCTATATAGCCAGTACTTGTTATCTCTTGTCTTTTTGATGCTAGCCATTCTAACAGGTGTAAGGTGATATCTCAGAGTGGTTTTGATCTGAATTTCTCTGATGAATAATTATGTTGAGTACCTTTTTATCTATTGATTGGTCATTTGAATATCTTCTGTGGAAAAATGTCTGTTTAGGTCCTTTGTCCATTTTTTATTCAGATTATTTGTATTTTGCTATTGAGTTGTATGATTCCTTACATATTCTGGATAGTAACAGCTTATCAGATATGTACTTTGCAAACAAACATGTTTAAAGTGTAAAATTTGACAAGATTTGACATGTATGTATATATGTAAATATATATGTGTATATAAATATATGCACAAAACATCAAAAAGTCAAGGTAATAGATATATCCATCAATCCAAAAGTTTCCTATGTCCCATTATAATTTTGTAATCTCTCCTTTCTTCTCCTTTCTGCCTGACCCCACATGTTCACGCAATCACAGATATGTTGTCTGTCACTATACATTAGTTTCAATATTCTAGAGTTTAATATATATGGAAACAAACGATTTTTCACTCTAACTTCTTTCACTCAGAATAGTGCTCTGACTATTCATTGCTCCTTCTCCCACTCCTGATTATCACTGAACATTTTATCATCTTCCTAGTTTTTGCCTTTTCCAGAATGTCAGATGGTTGGAATCATATAGTGTATAAAATTGTCAAATTGGCTTCTTTCATTTAGTATTATGTGTTTAAGATTCCTCCATGTCTCTTTATGGTGCCATAATTCATTTCTTTTTAGCATTAAATAATATTTTGTTATCCAGATGTATCAGTTTATTTATCCATTCACCTATTGGAGGATATCTTGGTTGCTTCCAAGTTTTGGAAATTATGAATAAAGTTGCTATAAACATCTGTACGCAGGTTTTCATGTGGACATAAATTTTCAACTCCTTTGGGTAAATATCAAAAAAGTATAATTGCTGGATATTATGGTAAGAGTATATTTAGTTTTGTAGGAAATTGCCAAATTGTCTTCCAAAGTGGTTTGGGATTTTGCATTCTTTCTAGCAATCTATGAGAGTTCCTGTTGCGCCACATCTTCACCATTTGGTATTGTCAGTGTTCTAGATTTTGACCATTCTAATAAATATATAGTGGTATCTCGTTTTAATTTGAATTTTCCTAAGGACATATTACGCGGGGCATCTTTTCATGTGCTTATTTGTCATTTGTATATCTTTTTTGGTGAGGTTTCTATTAAAATCTTTAGCATGTTTTCTAACTAGGTTTTTTATTTTCTTATAAAGTTGAGTTTTAAGAGTTCTTGTATATTTTGAATAACAGTCCAGTATCAGATGTGTCTTTTGCAAATATTTTTTCCCATTCTGTGGCTTGCCTTCTTATTCTCTTGACATTGTCTTTCATGGGGCAGAACTTTTTTTTTTTTTTTTTTTTTAATTAAGTCTAGCTTACCAGTTATTTCCTTCATGGATCATGTCTTTGATGTTGTATCTAAAAAGGCATCACCATACCTAAGATAATCCAGGTATTTTCCTATGTTGTCTTTTAGGAAATTTATAGTTTTGCATCACATTAAGTTCCATGGTCCATTTTCAGTTAATTTTTATAAAGAGTATAAGGTGTGTGTCTAGATTTATTTTTCATATGTGGACATCAGGTTGTTCAAGCACCATTTGTTGAATAGACTATCTTTACTTCATTGTACTACCATTACAACTTTGTCAAAGATCAGTTGACTATATTAATGTGGGTCTCTTTGGGGGCTCTTTTTTCACCAATACCACACTGTCTTGGTTATGGCAGCTTTACAGTGAGTCTTGAAGTCCTTGTAGTACCAGTCCTTGAAATTTGTTCTTCTTTTTTAATATCATGTTGGCTATTCTGGAATTTTCTTTCTCCATATAAACTTTAGAATCAGTTTGTCAATACCATAAAATCACTTGCTGGGATTTTGATGGGGATTGTATTGAATTAATAGATCAAATTGAGAAAGTCTGACATCTGGACAATATTGAATCTTCCTTTGAATAAACATGGGATATTTCTCCATTTATTTAGTTCTTCTTTGATTTAATTCATCAGAATTTTGTAGTTTTCTTCATATAGACATTTTACATATTTTATTAGATTTATATCTAAGTATTTTATTTTGGGGGGGTGCTAGTGTAAATGATATTGTTTTTAATTTCAAATTCCAAATGTCCATTGTTAGTATATAAAAAAGCAATTGATTTTTTTTATATTAACCTTATATCATATAACCTTGCTTTAATTGCTTATTAATTCCAGGAGTTTTTAATTTTGTTTGTTTTTGTTGATTCTTTTGGATTTTCTACATAGATAATGATATAAGCAACAACGTTTTTATGTTTCCCTCCTCAGTCTGTAGTTAGTTAATGTCCATTCCTTGCCTTTTTGCATAAGCAAGAACTTCTAGTACAATGTTGAAAAGAAGTGAGAGGGAATATTTTTGCCTTCTACCTGGTCTTTGTGGGAAAGTTTCGAGTTTCTCATTATGAAGTATGATATTAACTATAGATTTTTCATTAATAGTCTTTATCAAGTTGAAAAAGTTTCCCTCTATTTCTAGTTTACTGAGATTTTTTATTGGGAGTGGATGTTGAATTTTTTTCAAATGCTTCACATTTATAGATATTATCATAATTTTTTTCTGTCAATGTGTTGGATTATATTGACTGATTTTCAAATGTTGAATTAACTTGAGATAAATCCTCATTGGTTATGCTACATAATTTTTTTAATACTTTTTTGGATTTGATTTGCTAATATTTTGCTTAGGATTTTGCTTTTTATTTTCGAAAGAGAGATATTAGTCTGCAGTTTTCTAATAATGTAATTGTCTGGTTTGGTATTATAGTAATGGTGGCTTCATAGAAAGTATTCTCTTTGCTTCTAGCCTCTGAGGATATTTTGGAAAACTGGTATAATTTCTTCCACAATATTCAATAGAATTCACCCATGAAGCTATCTGTCTGTTGCTTTCTGTTTTGAAAATTATTCATTATTGATTCAATTTTGAATAGATATAGGCTTATTCAGTTTATCTATCTAATTTTGTCTAAGTTTTTGCAGATTGTGCCTTCCAAGGAATTAGTTTATTTCATCTAGGTTATCAAATTTATGTGCATAGAGTTGTTCATAGTATTTCTTTATTAACCTTTTAATTTTCATGGTATCTGTAGTGATGCATTCTCTTTCACTTTTGATATTAATAAATTGTGTCCTTTCTATTTTAAGCTGTTTTGAGTTGTATTAATTTTATTGATCTTTTCTGAGAAACCAAATTATTTTAATTACATATTAAGACTTGAAATCAATTAGTGTTGATCTTTCAGTTCTGTGTTCTTTTTAAAGTCATTTTGATACTATTAAGATCTTCGAATTTCCACATGAAAAATATAAACAACTTCTCGTTTTCAAAAATAATTTGCCAATGTTTTTGTTTGGATTGTCTTAATATATAAAGATCTATTCAGAAGAATGTACAATTTAACAATTTTGATTTTTTTCTGTCCACAAACACAGTACTCCATTTATTTAGTTCCTTAATTTTATCAGCAATCTTTTTTTAAATTTTTTTGGTGTACATATCTTTGACACATTGTTTCCAGTCATATTTGTAAATTGATATTTTTGTTGCAATTTTAATCTTTTTTTAAAATTTAGTTTCTGACTTTTGTTATTGATGTTGCAAACTTTAGGGAGAAAGCACTATATATATATTTCATATATAGTATTTTTATAAAATTGCATTTCTATAATACTAACAATATCACAATACCAAATTATAAACACTGATCAAAGATTTCAAACAAACAGAGACTCATGGACGTGGACAATGGACTAGTGGTTACCAGAGGATAGGGGGAGGGGAGAGAGTGGAAGTAGATGGGGGAAAAAATTTAAATCATTTCTTCAATAAAAAAATAATTAATTAATTTTTTAAAAAATTGCAAAGATAGAAATAGAGACATAATCTAAATTTATGTATTTAAAATCTCAACATAGTAAAGATGCTAATTCTCTTCAAGTTATACAAATATGATGATCTCTATCAAATCTCAGCATAATTTTTGTTCATATAGATAATTTTATTATAAAATTTGTATGGGAATGCAAAAGAATTAGAATAATTAAAACCTTTTTAAAATAAGAAAAACAAATAGGACTCACTCTACCCAATATTATAACTTGTTACATAAATATACTCGTAAAGATGGTATAGTATTGCCAGAGGTGTACATACATAGATAAATGGAACTGAATAGAGAACCCAATAGAATCACACAAATACGTCCAACCAATTTTTGACAACCAATGCAGTAGAGGATATATAGTCTTTTCAAAAAATGGTGCTGAAGCAGTTGTACATTAATAATAATAAAAAAAACACTTCACAAAATTAACTCAAAATGGATCAGAGAAGTAAATGTGAAATATAAAACTATAAAGCCTTTAGAAGAAAACATAGGAGATAATCTTTAGGATCTAGGATTAGGCAAGGAATTCTTAGACTTGACATATTAAGCATGAACCATAAAAGGAAAAAAATGATTAATCGGACATCATCAAATATATACAGTTGCTCTGCAAAAGAGACTGTGAAGAAGATAAAAATATAAACATACCTCAATGATATTGTAGGTTTGGTTCCAGACCACCACAATAAAGCTAGTATTGCAGTAAAGTGAATGCTAATCTTTTTGCTGGCAGAGGATCTTACCCTCACTTTGTAAAAAAATGAAATATTGTGAAGGACGATAAAACAGAGCACCATAAAACAATGTATGCTTATAGAAGGTACAGAGTGAGAAAAAAATATTTTCAAACTGTACGTTGAAACAATTACAATATATAAATATCTCCCAAAACTTAATTATAAAATATAAACAATTCAGTTAGAAAACTGACAAAAGAAATTAACAGATATTTCACCAAAGAGGTAAAAAAAGAGTCAAATAAGTATATGAAAAAATTTGCACAGACAACACTTCGCCAAAAAAAGACAAGTCTTTGGGGGTCACCATAAAAATAATAATAATAATAATAATTAATTAATTAAAAAAATAAAGTAAAAAAACAAAAAATAAAATAATAAAATAATAAAAATAAAGACATAAGGGGACAATCACGATAAGATGTTCAACATCATTACTCATTAAGGAAATGCAAATTAAAATCACAGTGAGATATCACTACAAATCTTTAAAATAGCTAAAATAAAAAATAAACAATGACAACACCAACTGCTAACAAAAATGCAGAGAAACTGGATCAATCATACATTGCTGGTGGGAAGTCACTCTTTGTTTATAACCAGATGTCCTTTATGAGTCAGTGGTTAAACAGTGGTACAACTATAATATGAAATACTATTCAGAATATACCTAACTCTAATCAAAGAAAGCTCAAAGGGCTGTATTAATATCAGACAAAGTAGATTTCAGAACAAAGAACAGAAAAAATTGTGTCAAAAAATTGCTTCCGTTTCCACCTTCAGCAAAATAGAGTAAGAACAAATTGAACCTAAATTAAGCAATTAAGCAGAAGTGATAAAAAAAAAATACAGATCAGAGCAAAACTCAATAAACAAAATTACTAGACCCATTTATTTTTAAGGTTATTTTTCATATAGTTGAGATTAAATATACCATTTTGATTTTTTCCTATCTCATTTGTCCTTTGTTCCTTTCCCCCCATTATCTGCTTCTTTTTGAATTAATTTTTTACTTTTTATGGTTCTAGTTTATTGCCTTTTTGGTCTTATTAATTAAAATCTTTCTTACATTATTGTAGAGGTTTCCTTAAAGTAAACTGTCATTGTCTAACTTCAAGTGATATTATACAGTTTCAAGTATACTTTAAGAATCTTACAATAATATACTTCCATTTCTCCCTTTCTAATCTTTGTGCTTTTGTTTTCACATAATTTACCACTCTGTGTGTCAAAAATTCAATAATGTGTGCCATTATTTTTCTTTAAACAGTCAATCATTTTTTAATGAAATTTATGTCTTTGCATTTACCCATGTAGCTACTATTTCCGGTGCTCCTCACTTCTCTGTGTGCATCCATTCCTTCTGAAATCATTTTCTTTCTGCTTGAAGACCTTCCCTTAACATGTCTTGCCATTCACATTTGCAGCTGATAAATTCATTCATTTTTTGTATATCTAAAACACTATTTGGTTTTCATTTTTTAAAATTTTTTATTTTTTCCCTCCCCACTTCCCTGATTTTCATGTTTAAAAGATTATTTTGCTAGGTAAAAATTTTTATTTCTATTGTTTTCCTTTTTTCAGTACTTTAAACATGTTGCTTCACTGATTTTTTTTAAATTACATTTATTGGAGTAACATTGGTTAATACAAAATAATTTTCAGGTGTACATTATCATTTGACATCTGTATATTCTATTGTGTATTTACTACCCAAAGTCCAGTTTCCTTCAGCTACCATATATCTGATCCTTTACCCACTTCACCCTCCCCCTATTCCCCTATATTTACTGAATTTTAGTTTGCTTGATTTCCCACAATATATCTGCTGTCATTCTCATGATTGTTTTCCTGTATTTATTGTGTCATTTTTCACTGTTTTTTAAAGGTTTGCTTTATCTCTGTTTTTAAGCAAGCTGATTATGATAAGCCTCAAAAGAATTTGCATTATGGTTTTATGCATAGGGGTGTGTGTGTGTGTGTGTGCGCGCGCGCGCGCACATTTTTAGATCTGTGAGTTTATAACTTTCATCAAATTTGGAACATTGTTGGCCATTATTTCTTCAAATACCACTGCTCTTCATTTGGAACCCCTATTTCACATACATTTGTGTACATGAAATTTTCCCACAAATCATTCTTTTCCCAGTCTTTTTGTCTTTATGTGTTTCACTTGAGATTTCTTTTGCTATGTATGCAAGTTCTCTTCTGAAATATTTTTTTGCACGCTTTCATTTCATCCAGTAAATTTTTCATCTCAAATATTGGAATTTTATCTCTTGAATTTTAATGTGTGCCTTTTTTATATCTTGCACATTTTTCTTAATGTGTTTACTCTTTCCTTCTTTCCTTTAGCATCTTGGGCATATAGAATTCAGTCCTAATATTTGCTTTGATATCCTAGTCTATGAATTCTGCCATCAGTGTCATTTCTGGGTCAGTTTCAGTAAATTGATTTTTGTTGTGATTTCCTGCATCTTTATGTTTGATGATTTTTAGTTGGATGTCAGTCATTTTGGATTTTATATTATTGTGTGCAATATAGATTTGTTTTTACAAACATTGAGTTTTGTTCAGGGACATGTTTAAGTTATTTGTAAATAGTTTGATCCTTTTAGGTCATGTTTTTAAGTGTTGCTAAGTGTTACAGAGCTGTGTTTCCTTAAAGTTAATTTTCCTTTAATATTGAAGCAAAAAGTATCTAGATATTCTAAACAAGACCCCCTGAATTATAAGATTTTCCCCTCTGGCAGTGCTTGTCATTCTTCCTTCTAATACTTCAGGTGATTCTTTTCTAGGACTTGTGTAGTTTTCTCACATACATGTTATGATCACTTCTCAACTGAATACTCAAAGGAAATCCCTGGAATTCTCTCTCTGGACACCTTTTTCCTCTTTCATGCTCTGCTCTATGAAGTGAAGCCTTCTTTGCTTGGTCAGAAACTCAGCTGTATCTGCTCAACTCACAGAAATGCCCATGCTTTGTCTGAATTTTTCCTTTCTACACCACAGCCTAGAAGCTTAAAGGGTTTCTAGAACAAGTGTAGTGCTCACCTCATTTATGTTCTGTTTCTGATGTTCAATGTTTCAGTTGTCCTTGTAGTACTATAATGTCTTACGTGTGTTTGTTATTGCTATTGTTGCCATAATTTTTGGAGAGAAGATAAATCCATTGTATGCTTCTCCATCTTGACTTGCTTTCCTTGGATATCTTCTTTCTTTAAAAAATAATTTGCTTACACATGTCTAAAAAGTATATACTGTCATGATAGAAATTTTATTTTTAACTTTATAAAGAAGTTATTTTGTCATAAGTAATATTTGCATGCTTTAATTCATCTATGTCATTGAATGGTATATACCCCATTATTTTAATATATTTTAATTGATTCATATACATTCCATTCTTTTTGATGGACATTTGGTATTTCTATTTTGAGAATTACTGCTATGAAATGTTTATAAATACCTTCTACTATATATGTTCAAGATGTTCTTTTATATACAAGCCTAAATTTAAATTGCTTTTAGGGTGTATGAGTATTTAAATATGGGCTTTCCAAAGTAGGTACAAAACATTACATTCTCACCAGCCAGTTTAAGAGTTTCAATGGATGTACATGTCTCTAACATTTTGTATTGTCACACTTTTTAATTTTTACTAGTTGAATTGGTGTAAAATGGCATTGTATATTGGTCTTTATTTGCGTTGACTGACTTTCAAAAGGTCCAACCTATTAAACATATAATCTTATTTTAAAATATGATTTCACTCTCCAATTATTTGTATTTTTAAAAATATTTTTATATGTTATTATTTTATTTATAGAAACATTTCATAACTCTTGTTCGATTCCTAGATATTTGTTATCCTTGGATTCTATTCTAAACAGCTCTCCTTTCTTTAATTACATTTTTTCATTTGTTTATTCCTGGTTTATAAGCTTTATATTTTTCTATAAAATAAATACATATAAATTATATATAAAATATCTATACCATATATAACAAATATATGAATACACAAAATGTAAAATTTAAATACATATCATATTATAAAATATATTTATATAAAACTAAAGTATATTTTCTTTATTTTTTAATATAAATTTTATATTCATCTACCTTGTAGATAAAGTTTTAATTTTTTAATACATTTCTCTTACCTGACTCTTGGTTTTCTAACAGTTGCAACTATTTGAACATAACTACCCTGAAAGTTTCTCTTTTTTAGACCTAGTTCTTGACTTCTTTATGCTCAATTATTATCTAAAAACTAATTTAAAAAAATAACTTATATGAAGATATAGCTGTTAATGGCTATCAATCCTTCAAAATATTTGTGTTTTATGGTACTAAATATATGCAGTGGTATATATGCATCTTTGATAGAAAGAGTAATTATATATGCATTTGGTAAACCTCCCATATCTGATAATTAAATTCTTCCCTTTGCATACATATACTGGTGTTGAATATATTAGTGCTTGTTTGGCCTAGGAAGCTGAACATAACGAAACCTCCTATAACCAGAAAAAATAATGAAGTCATTATGTAGTGATTAAGTCACCAATAACTATTGAGTTACGGAAGTAGATCTGGGACACTAAAAGGACACTTATTCCATCATGCATTCATTTATTAATTTATATACTCATTCTATTCCATAAAAATTGATTGGGTCCCTCCTTTTGCCTAGAAGTATACCAGAGTGTAAAGTATATGAAAGATGCATTAAACTTGGTAAATCAATGCTGCTTTCTCATGAGTGCCTAATAAGTTTATTTCTAGATATCATAGCAGATTCCACAGAGATCAGATCACCTTGTATTTTTTTGTAATTAATCAGAGACATAGTTAACATATAAGTACAAAATTTGTTTTAAAACTATCTATTATGATTGTGACAGTAATATAGACTTTTATGTAATTTAGAAATAATCTAAAGATAACTTAGAAATTATCTTGTTCAACTTCTTTATCTTGTTGCTATATGACTTGCAAGGTTCAGATGGGTTAAGAAGAGTAGTCTCTGCAGTTAGGCTGCCTTAGTATAATCTCGGGCTCCATCATTTATTTTCTGTATTTTTGTAAACAAATGACTTAATTATTAATTAAGTCTCTAAGTCTCAATGCCTTCACCTATAAAATCGGGATATAATTTTAGTACTATTGATACTAAGTGGAATACCTTAGTACAGTGCCCAACACGTAGTAAATAAACATCACTTACCAATAATGAACTATTAGTAGCAGCACCATAATTTGAGACTACTTTTTTGATTCATTAAAAAGGGGAAAATCTGACTCCCCTCGTGTGCATGAGGCAATGGTCATACTAATAATCTCCTATATTGGGTGAGGTGTGTTAGGTTTTATTATTGCTCTTCCATTACTGGCTTTTCTTTCTTGTGAGAGAATTTTACTTCCTTGAGACCTGGAAGTCAGGTGTGGCCACATGACTTGCCTTGGTCTGTGAAATGTGAATGAACCTGACATACACCATTTTCAACCAGAAGCCTTAAGAGCAGTTAAATAGGTTTTTTCTTTTTCTTTTCTTTCTCCATAAGGCCAGCATGACCTGTAGAGGCTGAGCCTTATGGATTCAGAAAGAAAAATTTGTGAAGCAGAACCTCAGCTAACCCATGATAAATATGCATTGTGGTCAAGAAATGAACTATGATTGTTGTAAACTATTGAATTTTCAGACTCTTCGTTACCACAGAAATGACCTTTGCTACTATAAAATAACCTAGTAAAAGCTGATTAATGCAGTGAACTACATATATTTTCTGTGCATTGTCTTGCTACTTATTTTCATGGGAGGATTGTCTACAAAATCTGCTAAGTATATGGTTGAATGGTGGGCATTTTATTTGTCAATTTTATCTGTAAAGTGCTAATCTTCATTCTGGATTCAAGAGAAAAATATGAATGAGTAACTTTTCTTTTTCAGTTTTCATTCCAGATGTTTAGCAACATATAGACATAGTAGAATGTTAATGGTTTCAAAATGAAATTAAGTCAGACAGTTAGTCTCATTTGGAGACTGTTTTTTTTTGTTTGTTTGTTTTTATACGGGAGAAATAGGAGTTGTCTTCCTGAAGGTAGTCTCTTATTCAGTTGTTAAGAAGTTTCTTATTTGATATCTGGTCTGAAGACAGATTTATTCAGCTCAGCTCAAACAAAGTTAACTAAATAAATTTTTTGAAATACTAGTCATATATTAACAGCCAATAAAAATACATGTTTTGAGGATTTTTCAACACTAAATATTGTTAAATTAAAAAAATGATGAAAATATAATTGATAAAAGTAATTAACAATGGAACATTAGTGAAAAATAATCATTAGAAAAACAAGAAATTCTTTACAATTGTTCAGTGGAAGTAAGCCTTTATAAAATAATATTTCTTAAATTATCTGGGTTTTTTTGATAATGCATCTGAGGGGAGATACAAAGTATTGAACATGAAGAGAAGTAATGGGGACTTTACACTATGGTAGAACTATGTTTTTTGAAGTCGGTGTTTGGTACATTGCTATTAAATCTCTTTTATAGGTATTTTTATCTCTTCAACATTTAACAGAATTTTAAAGAGGAGAAATGCAGCAAGATGAAAAATGAAAAATATCTGTTTGATTTTTGACACGTAATTGTGAGTGACAATTATCAGGAAGCACTTCAGAAAAGTGATGACGGTAGAAGCCAGATTGGAGATGGTTGAAAAAAGAGCAAGAAATAATAAAATGAGGACACAGTGCATTAACAACTTTTTCAAGAAAGGGGATAATGATAATAGATAAAAGATGATGTAGATTGCAAAAAGGTGGTTATTTGATTTTATTTTAGTTTGTAATAAAAGAGGGTTGATGCATGTTTAAAAACCAATGGGAAAGATCAATTGAGTGGAGAAGGATACCAGGGAGATGAAGGGATTCACAATAGTAAAAGGTAGTTGAGAATAAAAGAGTGGTGGTACTCATCTTGTACACAAATTTTTCCAATTTCATGTTATTTTAAACTGGAAAAAAACACATCCCCTTCATTACAGCAGGAAAGAAGAGGAAAAAGATGAGAATTTTTTTCCAGAAATCTAGGAGACAGATGCCTATTTTATGAGTTAGGGAAATAGCAAAGAGAGTGGAAAGAAGTGAGTGCAATCAAGAAAAATTTAGTAAATACTAATAGGACTTTGTTACCAGTAAAATATTTTTGTATGTGTGGGAGAAGGTGAACATGGAAAAGGAAAAATATAAGAGTGATTGGATTTCTGGCTTAAATAGGTGGATGGATTATAATGAATTTGTTATTATTTTAATCTGGGAAGATGAGTAGATTAGAAGCCAATCTCAATTGAGAGGATCAAATCTGCACAAAAATTCTCCTAGAAACACAGATCAAAACAACCATAATGTGAGTACCACCAAGCTAGTGTGATAAAATGGTAAAAAGAATCAGGTATCAAGAGATCTGGATTTTCTTCTGGTTGCACCATTATATTACATTGATCTGTGTAAACCTTTGGTGATCTCATTATTTTTATTAGACAATGCCAATTTTTGCTTTTTCACAATATTTTTATAAGCACTACTGAAAAACTGTGTTTGAGAACATCTTTAAAAACCTAGATTTCTAGGTGTGGCTCCATAGTGTAGTGGTTAGCACGTCTGCTTTACACGCAGAAGATTCTAAGTTCGCAGGCTGAGTGCCTGCGGGAGGAGATGCCCCGCCTTCAAAGATCCAGTTCTTAAGGGGAGACAGCAACACCCGTAGGTCAGGAGTGGAAGTCAGGGGGATGAGGGAGGTAATTATCAAAGAGGGGGGAAAAAAAGCCCAAGTTTCTAGACTTTTCTTCTAGAAGGTATGATGTGTTTTCATTTATGATGTCTTGTTTTTTAGCAAGATGTTGGTCAAAAAAATCAATTGTTTTTGGAGCATGCCTATTAGATTTATATTATTTCGGTATTCATTTCATCATTCAATAAAAATTTGTTGAGCACCTAGTATGTGCGAAGTATAATTTTGAACACTTAGCATAAGTAAATGAAGCCCTCCTCTTCTCAAAAAAAAATTCTGTGCCTTTGTGAAGTTTACATTCTAGTGAGAGCAGAAGAGTAATGAACAGTAAACATAATAAATGATAAATAAATGAAGTAATATGTTTGAAGGTAATAAGTACTTTGAAAAGATAAAAAGGACAATGAAAAGGAGATCAGGCATGAAGATTAGCAGCTATATTACAACTAAAATATGATCATTAGCATGGGTCACATTAAAAAGGTAACAGATGAGCAAAGAATGAGGGGTTTAACCAAAGGATTACTCTAGCTGTGGGTGAGGGGTGAGGTTGTGGAGTCCATGAAGAAAACTCTTACAGTAAAGATAAGAGATGATGGTCACTGAATCAAGGTGTTAGCACATCATGGTTTTATTTAAAAGGTAGAACAGGATTCGCTGACACATTGAATATGTGCATGAAGGAATAAGCAAAGTCAAGAATAACCTCAAGGTTTTTGACCTGAAAAACTAAAATTATGGAACTGCCATCAACTGAGAAGGAAACACTATGAGTGCAGAAGGTTTTGAAGAATGTATATCAAAAAGCCAGTGCTAAATGATTTAAGTTTGAGATGTCAAGTAGATATTCCAGAGAGTCAGCGGCATGGATCATGTTGTCAATCTTCAACCTGGTATAACACACCTCAGCTCATTAGTATGTGAATAAATGACACGGTACAGCACATTCATGCAGAATATATTGCATATTTAATGATTTGTTAATATTTAGATTCTTGATATTCTACCAAAGTTGTTCTTATTTGTTTGAATACTTTATGATGGAATAGATATATATTGGGATATTCAAAAAGCTAACTTAGATGGAATGAAAATAGATCAGAATATCCAAAAACTGATCAAGCCAAATATTTCAAAATGTTTAATGTGCTTGACTTTTGTCAGAAGAAGCTCTCCATACTGTTTTAAATATGTCAGATTTTAATATTGTTCTGAAATCTCTATCACTATTGTATATGCCAAATATACTTGCTTTCTATATTGTAAATTTCTAAAATAAGTATTCTGTTATTTTTAAGTCAAGAAGAACATTTTAGTATGTCATAATATAATGACAAATAAGCTAAGGACTAGGCCCATGCCACGTTTCTCTCACGATGTAAGTAGGTTTAGGTTATGGTTGATGAGAAGATTAATTCTACATATTCAGCTCAACAATGATTGCCAGATAGGTTTATGGGATGGAAATGCTTACAGACTATTCAGGGACCTTGATTATAAGTGATATAAAATATATTTGCAATATTTTCTCTTAGTTATTTTTATTTTCTAGGCTTATAGACCTGTAAATAAAAGTGGCAGATTTCCCAAAAGAATTAAATTTCAGCTTATGAGTTTATTTTATGGAGTCTCTATTCTACCTGTACAAGTACTTCAAGTGGTAACATAAGCAAATATAAAGCAACACCCTATTTTATTTTATTAGTGTATTTTACAACAATCCTGCAAATACACAAGCTTCAGAGATCGTAAACACCCAAGGTCTTGAAGCCTTTACCTTTCTATAAAGTGCTTTTTGAAAAGTGGTACTGCGTTTCAACCAATAAATACACTGCTACCCTTGAGGGAACAAAGATTTATCTCTTCTCAATTTACAAGTAAATTTATTGTTAACCCACCTCACCTCTTCACCAATAAAGGCTGATTTATGAACAATGGTCAATGAGTCCATCTGAGGCAGTTTTAAGGCTAAGAAAAGAAGGCATAAAAATACCTAGTAAATTGTGCACCATTTAATGTAGATTAAATGAAGAGAGCTGTATTACACTGCACAACACCAGTCCTAAGGAAGCACTTGACTGTTGCATATTATGGTTTTGTGATGAAAATGATGGTATTAGCCAGTAATTCCTCCAATAGAACATTGTTCATGATGCTTGGGCATCATGGCTATGCCAGAGCCATCTCAGAAATAATCCTGATGAATTCCTATTTATAGTCACTTCCTGCATTTCCCTTAAAATAATTCTGGGATTAGTTTTATTGTTTATATGAATATATTATTCCATGCTAAAGAACAACAACAAAAAAGCACATTATATGTTTATGAAAAAGCAGTGTTAAAATCAATAGATTGAAATAGGTGCGGTTCTGGTGACAAAATTTTCTTGAGAACAGAAAAGTTAGTATATGGAATCAGAGGTTACATCTCAAATCCTCCATCAATTCTTCTTTCAAACATGCTTTCCCTGGTTTATATAGCATGGTTGTGTTTCCTCAAAACATCTTTTCTAAGGTATAAACTTTCTACAAGATCATTGAATATTCCTCTTAGAGAATGAGCAGCCAAAGAACGATGAGGAGGCTTATTATGTGACATCATGGTCAAAGGATCTTACAAAGGCCTTTTCTCCAAATTCGGTCACATTGCGGCGTTAGGGCTTCAACATATGAATTTCGAGAGGACATAATTCATAACAAAACATTTCCATTCATAACTGTTATTTTCTGCTTTTGTTTGTTGTTTCAGATAATGTTCCTATTGCATCTCTATTCTCTCATTTTGCCCCAGGTTAGCCCTTTCTTTCTTGTTCCTGAATTTTCCACACATATTTTAACTGACAAACTCTAAAGTTTTGGGAATAGGCCCAACGGCAGTCTTGAAGATTTTTATTACTTTCAACTTTCGTAGACGTTATTTTCCTGCACAGACCAGGTTCTCAGCTTCAGAATTCTGCTTTAAGGCACAGCCTGCTGTCCTTGCACTTTTCTAACAAGCACTCTGTCACAACATGCCCATGGGCCTTCACAATAATTAGATCATCAATTGTATTTTATAGAGCGAGCTCTTGGGTGATATCCCATCTAGGAGATAAAACTTTTTATTTGTACCAGAACATTAGTAGTATCAATTTGTTTAACCTTTCTTTAAAACAACATCTTAAATGCATTAACAAAGAAATACGTATTGTTGCATTGTGGTTACCCTGACCACCTCTTCTAATATTCTGCTAGTTAATGCCAGGCTACGAGCATGGTATGTGTTCAGGGAATATTGGTTCTGTTTCTAATTTACTGTGGCAAAAGAAGGAAGAAACAATAAACAAACAAACCAAAAATAAGTGAGCTGCATTTGATTACTTTTATGACAACTCCTACATTGTACATTATGTTATTATGTAATTAAAATAACTAACATGTCTTTTTTTTTTCAGTTGTACATTTTTATTGCTCCCCATAATTTTTCAAAGCAAGAAGTAGACATAGGTAGTTTTATGACTTGGCTAGGATCACACAGCTATTAAGTGGTTGAACCAAATTTAAACCTAATTGATTTAAACTGAAATTCAATAACTAATTTATTCAACATTGACTGCATGCCAGACTCTGGTAATATAATGGTGAGCAAAAAGAGGCACTAACTTTGCCTTTGAGAAGAATCACGTGATAGAGACATACAGACATTGATATGACAATTAAAAATAGACTTTAAAATTGCACCTCTACGCAGTGCTCCTGGCAGAGGCATATGCTGTAATGAGAACAAGTAAGAGGGAGACTGCCTGTCATGAGAGGGGTTAGAGACATTAAATTTCCATAAGTTTTAAATAAATCAAGATATTCTTAAATGGAAATTTCAATAACCATTCAATCACCTGTTTGTAGAGCTGAATAATTCATAAATAATCATAAATCTAATTAACATACCAGGATTATCTTTCTTTTTAATTACCACAGAGCGACATTAAAAACAAGCAAAAATGTACAAAAACGAGATGACAGAGCTTCAATATCTACCATAAAACAACTATTTCAGACAGAGCTTTGAGTTGACCTTGCCCTTAGACTCTGGTAAAAAGACAAACACATTTAATGTGACCAGTAAAGGTATCTACCAGGCTGTGACTGGACACAGATATCAAGAAAAAGTACAAACTGAAATAGCGAAAGACATACCCCAAACTTTCCCATACTAGCTCATTATTAAATGCTAGATCTAAAGATTACAACCATCTTGAATATATTTATATTCACTACACTTTAGGGTATAACATTCCTCGATTCATCACTCATTTAATATTGCGCTATTTTTATTTCCTTTATAACTGTTTTCTTTAAATATCAAGAGGTATCCTCGTTCCAATGTAGTTATAATTTTGGAATCTAAATATTTTATTTATTGTCTATACACTTCACATTTATAGAAAAATCAGTAACATCAGTTTTGTTTCATTTTAAAAAAGCAATGTCATTTTTTTATTAATCGTTTCAAGTATATAGTACATTGATTAGACATTTATGAATTTTATGAAATGATCCCTCCAGTTACTCTTATCACCCATCTGGCTCTACACATAGTCACTACAATACCACTGACTGCATTCCCTATGTTGTACTCCCATCCCTGTGACCATCTTTCAACTATTAATTTGTACCTCTTTAACCCTTCACCCCTTCCTCCTAGCCCTCTAACCTCTCTCCCCTCTGGCAGTCACCAGAAAAATATTCTCTGTATCCATGAGTGCATTTTTGTGCATTTTGTTCTTTTTGTTCCTTAGATTCTTCATATTTAAGTGAAATCAAACGGTTTTTATCTTTCTCTATCTGACTTATTCCACTCAGCATAATAACCTCTGGGTCCATCCATGTCATTGCAAATGGTAGGATTTCATTTTTATGGCTGATTAATATTCCATTGTATATATGAATCATAACTTCTTTATCCAGTCCTCTGTTGCTGGGCATTTAGATTGTTTCCATGTCTTAGCTATTGTGAATAACACCACTGTGAACATAGGGATGCATGGATCTTTACAAATTAGTGTTTTGGTTTTGTTTGGATAAACACCCAGAAGTGCAATCCTACCAACAGTGTACAAGGGTTCACTTTTCTCCACATCGTTGCAGACACTTGTTTTTTGATTTACTGATGATAGCCATTCTGACAGGTGTGAGGTAATATCTCATTGTGGTTTTAATTTGCATTTCTCTGATAGTTAGTGATCTTGAGCATCTTTTCATATGTCTATTGGTCATCTGTATTTTCCCTTTGGAGAAATATCTATTCAGGTCTTCTGCCCATTTTTTAATTGAATTGTTTGTTTTTTTGTTACTGAGTTGTATGAGTTCTTTGTAAATTTTTTTATATTAATCCCTTATCAGCTGTATCATAGGCGAATATCTTCTCCCATTTAGTATGTTGTCTTCATTTGTTGATGGTTTCCTTTGCTGTGCAAAAACTGTTTAGTTTGATGTAGTCCCATTTGTTTATTTTTCTTTTGTTTCCCTTGCCTCAGGATATATATCAGATAAGACATTACTAGTAGCAATATTAGAGAGTTTACTGCCTGTGTTTTCTTCTAGAAGTTTTATGGTTTGGGGTCTTAAGTAACACCAGTTTTCATCTTTAAAGAAAAGACAGTTTATTTGAGCTTCTCGCAATTCTCGCAATCCAGGGATATAATCATTATTTTCTTTCAGATACAGTTCTATGTTTAATAATATTTTTATGATTATTTGGGAAAAGAATCAAGAACATTTATTTATAATTATTTCAAACTTACCTTTTCAAATCATCCATATAAAAAAATGTTAAATACCTACTACCTGCCATCTATTCATTAATCATATAGTTTGACATGTTGATTTTCCTCTCTTTTAAAGGAAATTTATTTTGTCTTGCTGTAGAAGAATCCAGAAAGATTAAAAGCCTATGCATGCAAGCAAGTAGTTACCAGAAAAGCTTTTTATGATACATGATTCTAACATGCCAGAAGAAAATTGCATTGAAAATGATGTAGTCTAACTAATAAGAAATACATTTGAAATTGAAAATTAAATATACTTTTGCATATCCTGATATGCTAGTTCACTTGCCTCATTTGCATGCAAATAAAGGTTCAATAACTATTTTAATTGGTATATCCTCCCAAAAGTGAGGGAAGAAGATTCAAAATATATGTATTATTTTGTATGAGAAGGAATGTTAATATTCACCAAATAATTACCTAATTTACATAGTGATTAGACTCATCTGCAATAAAGTATTTTTATAAATATACAGAGAGAACATTACACGTTGTGATATTTGACAAGTAAAATAATAAGCAAATCTAATAAGGAAAATTGTATGCAGGTGAAAGACTTCTAGTACATTATTTTTAATATAACTTTATTACTAATGTCAGAATAATAAGTCAAATCCTTAAGCATTCCATGCATCATATTTGGTAGGTAAGAGGAGAAAAGCAAATATAATATAGTTAAAAAAATATTGAACATGATCAAACACATCTGAAAGAGATAAAGTCCTCAGGGAAGAATTTCCACCTACATAATTTCAAGTGGAGTAATCTATTTTCTAATTAGCAAGGAAAAAATCCCCTGTATATGACCTTGAATTTAAAATATTAGCTCAGAGGGAGTATTTACGATCTAAAGGCTCAAATGCATAATGAAAATACAGACATGACTTTTACTGTTGTTAAGGTTCTTTTTAAATCATTCTTAGACATAATCAGCCTATGTTGACTGACATTTATAGTATGGAAATTGGCTGGAATACAAATGCAATGGTGTTTGAAATTAGAAAACACATTACTGAGGAGGCAGTTTAAATATTTGTGGTGTTCAAAGCCATTTTTCTTGGTAGAACCAATACCTTTGTTCATTTTGATCAAGCTTATATTCTAAATGAGTTTTACATATTGAAATTATTTTAGTTCTCTAATGTTTCTTCTTTTGTCATTTTATTTGTAATTGTTATTTATTTCAGGAAAAAAATGCATTTTTCAGCTTTCAACATTTTAAGTATGATAAAGGAGAGAGGACCTTAGGATTTAAACATGGAGAATTTGTCAGGTAGAAATGTGTGTTAAATGAAAAACCAAGTACTTGAATCAATGAATGAGCAAAAACGACCATGCTGGTTAGAAACAATCTATACACTTACTTGTTTGTGGGTTTATAGTTATCTAGAAACAATCATTATAAGATGAACAGTAAGACTGATCAATGACTATGAAGAATGAGGAGACCTGATAAAAAAATTCTAGTTCACGACCTTTTTTCCCAAAATCTGAGACAAAATAGATTCCTGGGTTTTTGGAGAATACTGAGCCTACACTGAGTTGGGAACTAAAATTATAAGGGAGAGAATGTCACCATGAAATTTCTCTGGATTTTGGAGTCAGCCTGATTTGAGTTGGAAGCCTGACTCCTTCACTCATACACTATCTGACCCTAGGAAATTAGCATTCAGAAGTTCAGGTTTATGTTAAATGAGATTGAAAATTGTTTCTTTCAGGGTTATTGTGAGGATTAAATAAGATTGTTAATGAGTACAAAGTCTGCAGAACATGGCCAATTTAACAAATAATGGCAAATATGAATGTTATATAGAAAGTCCAGGAGTGTAGACATCTGGGATATTTCTCCCCCCAGCAATTAACAACCTGATCTTTTGAGGTACAAGGATTCTACACCTGTGATACTTTCTATGGTATGTTTAAGAGAGCTGATATTTAACATCCACTAGGGCACAGATCAATTATTCATGTATTTTGAAAGAGTAAATTAATGTAATAACAGAAAATCAAATGTATATGAGTATAATTTACTGCACGTATTACAAAATGTATATTTGTCTAAATGTTCATCATATGTGTTCATTGTCCATAAGATTATGCTAACTACTGGTATAAAGTTTTATTGATATGTTAGTTGACACATAGTAGCAGCTGAAGTTTATTAGAAATACAAATGTTTGAAAAAGTAGAGACTGTAGCAAAAGTATGTGAACTTCAGAGTATTCCAGGGCATCGAGGCAATGTCTATGATGAAAAAAGGATAGGAAAAGTGACACTCAGCAGTATACTCCTGTATAAAGGAATCCAGAGAGTGGGAACTAGGAACATATCCAAAAAAATTTTACAAGGCTTTTGTAGCCTTAATATCAAAACCAAAAAAATACATTGCAGGCCAAACAAATCCAGCAATAGATAGATAGATAGATAGATAGATAGATAGATAGATAGATAGATAATAGATAGGTGATAGATAGATAGATAGATGATAGATAGATAGATAGATATTATATAGATCTATAGATTTACAAATATATAGATATCTATATATACATAAAGTTGAGTTTTGCCAAAGAATGCAAGAGGGACTTAGCATTAGGAAACCTGTAATCGCTTCTCGGCCTTTTGACTAAGATCAAATGTAGGATATCTGTAAATCTGACTCTCCATAGTAAAATATTTAAGGAGGAAACACAGATGCATAAAAGCATCTGATATTATTTAACATTCATTTGTAATTTGAATTCTTTGCATACTAAGGTTAAAAGGAAATTTTCTTAACTAAATAACTGGTGTCTATAAAAAGCTCAGCAAAGAAGGAACCATTAAAACTATAGTGTTAGGACAACTGTTTATTCTAGAAAACTACATTTTGAAAGACATGTTTATTCTTTATGATGTATTTGTCATGAAACCCAGAGCAAATGTTATAAATCGTCTGTGCTGCAGAATCATAATCTCTATAAAGGGGATGTTGCCTGACCCCTGTCTAACTTAATGAGATGAATTCAATTAAAGGAGAAAGAAGCTAATCTATCCTGTGCTCGTTGTCAATGTGAAAAACAAAAAGGATCTTTGTCTCATGCACTTATGTTGATAGTCATTCTGTGATGTCGCACCTCAATTACTCCTGCTGTCAAAGGAGACAATATTGCTTTACTCCTTGGTACTCTGAATGTGGTGGGCAAAATCAGCAGCAGTGGCATCACATGGGAGCTTATTAAATATGTAGAATCTCAGACTCCACCCCAGAACTACTGAATCAGAGGCTGAATTTTAACAAGGTCCTATGGAATTTATCTGCACAACAGAAAACCTGGGAATTACTGTTCTAAGCTACTATCTTCCTGCCTTGAGAAATACTATGAGGATCATTAACCAAAAAAAAAATTTTACTTTTGGAAAGAATATATGATATTTGGAAATATTTTCTGATTTTTTGTTTGTTTTACCTGAATTCGTGGGAATCTGTGGGCAACTTTCCCCATAATGGTAATAATAATAGACAAATATTAAACTATTAAACAGTCCAAGGCACTGTCTTAAGCATTGTAAGTGCATTTATTCATGTTATTTTTCCAACCCCTCTGCAAGTTGCATTATTCTATTGTGTAGAAGAGGAAACAGACTTTACGTCATTAGCCCAAGGTGAAAGCCGTTAAGATCCAGAGTCAGTTATGGAGCCTGGGAGTCCTTTCCCTCGCCTGCACTGTTTAAACAATCCTAGGCTATATCTCTGATAAGATAAAGATATTCTGAAATTTTGATTAGATTACTTAATCTTTTCAGTTTGTTCCCCACATATATCAGTATATTTAACAAAGCAAATAAGTAGCATATATTAAAATTTTTAATTTTATGCTAGACACTCTTTTAAGCATTCACTCATTTACTCATTTAGCTTTCACAACCATGTGAATTTCTTCTTCTTCTTTTTTTTACAGATGAAGACTTTTTATTTCTTTCAGATATGGAAAAATATCTGGACCCCAGAGATGTAGGACTTTCCCAGAATTAGACGAGTTAGAAATCAGACCAAAAATTAATAAAATGACCTAGCAGACATTGTCCCCATAGAAGTAAATTGTGTGATGCTTCTGTTCCAGGCTTTTCTACTCGTCATTCTCTTAAGCAACTCCATGAAACTCTTCCTAATTCTGAGGTCAGGGGTAACAACTTCTCGAGAATAATTTTAATTTAAAAGTACCTGCCTGTCTATCTCTTGTGACCATCTCCTTAGCTACAGAAACTGCCCCGAGGCAAAAACTACTTTGACAAAGAATGCCCAATGCTGGAGATGGTACAGGAGAGAGGTGGAAGGTCAGCAGAAGCCATCATATTCTGTAACAGTTCTTGTCCACTAGAAATACAATGCAAGCCTCATGTGTTATTGTAAATTTTCTGGTAGCCAAACTGAAAAAAGAAATAAAAAAATAGATGATTTATTTTAATCAGCTATTTTTGTTTAACCTGCCATGTAAAAAGGTTATCATTTTTAGTATAGTCAATATTAAAATTTGTTAAAGAGAAACTTAGTGTTTTAATACTATGTCTTTGAAATTACTGTATATTTTTAAATTGCAGCCACTCATTCTGACTAGCTACAGTTCAGTACTCAGTGGCCACCTGTGGCTAGTGGCCTCCATATTGGCACATTGGACAGCAGAGTTCTAAAAGCTCTGAGTGCCCGAAAAAAATTAAAACGAGTTTTTATGTAAATAACGAAGGTATAAATCAATGAGTATGTCTAATGCCAAAGGCATAATCCATAAGGGCATCATTGTTCACACATACTAGTACCCTATTTCCCTCCAAGGTCTGTGCAATCTTTTTATCATTCACATTATTTTCTTTTAAAATGTTGGAGTGAAATAACATGATATTTTATTCTAATTTTATTTCAAAATTTATAATGAGCATAATCTCTTTTCATTAAATATTATTTTAAGAAATGATCTCAGTAATTATATAATGTTCTATATGATTTTTTTACCTTTAAAAAAAATCTGTTATAAATCTGTTTTTCTGTTATAAACAATACCCTGAAGTCCTGCTACAAAAATCTCTGTGCCCATATCTGATTAGACATAAACATTTGTAATGCCCTCATTGACAACCAATGGTACCCATTTGAACTGTTCCTCTACTGCTCTGCCCATCCCTGTTGTAATTTAGAAAATATTGTTGGCACTTAAAGGGATGGTATATTGGCTTTTAATTCTAATTTGTGTTTTTTTAATTACAAATTAGGAAACGTGTGTGTGTGTGTGTGTGTGTGTGTGTGTGTGTTTACAGTCCATTTGTATTTCCTCTCTTATGTATTTTCTCTTTCTGACCTTGGACAAGTTCTTTATATATTTGAGAGGATCAATTATTTTTCATCAGAAATGTTGCAAATATATCCTAGTGTGAACAAAGATTCTGAGATGATGTGAGGCATTTACAATTATGCAGTTATATCTACCAAAATTTTCCAATGGGTCTATCATTTCATTCTTATACGTACAAAGGAATTTTTCTCTCCAATATTAAATATTAATCTACATTTTCTC
The DNA here is from genome assembly GCF_902729225.1 of Pteropus medius. Taxonomy (NCBI): domain Eukaryota; kingdom Metazoa; phylum Chordata; class Mammalia; order Chiroptera; family Pteropodidae; genus Pteropus; species Pteropus medius. The sequence goes on along the minus strand of NW_024342644.1, from coordinate 430,152 downwards.
CCTTCTGTTTTCTTGTGTTTTCCTCTATATTTAATGTCTCAACCCATATGGTATTTTTTGAGAAAGTGTGTAAATGAAATGTGACTTTATTTTTTCTAATTGACAGCTGATTCTACCACATACCTTAATATTTGTTAATGCAGAAGCTTTCAGATGAGTAGAATTAGGTATTTCATCAACTCAAAAAAACAATTTTATTTTATTTTATTATGAAGTTTTGAGCTTAGTTTTGCATAAAACTGGTGGAAATATTTTCCTAAATTCATCCCAAATGATGTGAGAAGTGTGAAGTTTAGAATTAACACAGTATTTCCTGTACCCGATCACTGATCCAGTAAGTGGAGAAGCCTGGAGGGAAGAGAGGAAGCCTGATGAAAGGCAAATGCCATGATAGCAGTGTTTTTTTTCCTTCCTCTGAAATGTTTCTTCTCTGTAGTGGCACAGTGTCTTTTTGTTTGATTTTCTCCCTCTAGCATGGCTTTCGTCATCCACAGCCAGCCCTGGTAAAGCCACTATGCTTGCCTGGAATGAAGAGCCACATCAGGTGTAAACAGATGACAGCTGCCTCTGTTACCTCCAGGCTTGATGTATCTAGAACCAGATTTACTTTCCAGAGTCTTGATGGGACCCAGATGTTTTCCCTCAGAACTCTCACTTCCTCTGTCTCCAGCACAGGAGCCTCCCCAAATATTTCTCTCATTCTCTCTCACCTCCCTCCCTCTCTCTGTCTCTTTCTGTCTCAGTCTCTGTCTCAGTCTCTGTCTCCATCTCTCTCTTTCTCTCTGTCTCTGTCTCTCTGTCTGTCTGTCTCTCTCTCTCTCTCTCTGTCTCTCTCTCTCTCTCTCTCACACACACACACACACACACACACACACACCCCTCAAAACTTTAAATATCATTGTTCAGGAATATCAGGAACATTCTACTTGGTTTTCCTCCCTTTGCTTCCCTGGCACACAGGACCTTCCCACGAGAGGAGTCACAGCCCATTCCCCAGTTCGACCCTGTCTTGAATAAACTGAATCTAGCAGAAATGCTTTAAAGCTCCTGGCATTTGGATTCCTCTTTTTTCATTTCAAAGGTTTTTTTTTCTTTCTATTTTTATATTCAATTGGTATGTTTACTTGGAAATGTGGAAGTGTGCAAGTTAAATGCCTATTACTTAGTTATCATATTATTAACTGAAAGACAGCATATCACTGAGATACTAACCATATTGTTAATATATAACTATTTAGCATTTGCTTATGCTAAATGCATGCATGTCAGAAACCAGTACAGAATGTGTCCCAAGCACAAATCCAGCATTATGTTTGCAGGTGTTCTTTCAATAGCATTGAAAGAGCCAATACATTTGAGCAGATTTCACTTGCTGTCAGCAATACCTTCAGCAGAGGAGAGAATAGAGTTAATATATGAAGTATTTTGCTTGCATACGTGGAAGGCACAGGCTTTCTCTGTCAGTGGTCATGCATTTTGAACATATTTTCAATAAAATGATATAAACCTTCATTTAAAAAGCTGGTTGATGGAGTACTCTCTGATTTTATTGAGACTATAATGATGGAAAAAGCCATTCCTTTTGGTACCATCCCTGGGGTTATGCTGCACACCTCTCTTCCAATAATTGTATATGGCAATAACAAGCCAGTGGCTGTATGGGATAATTGGCTCCTCGTCACTGCATTTATGGGTAGTCAGTCTGAGAATTACTGAGATTGAACGAAAGCCACAGTGACTACAAAACTGAGACCCATATTGATCTAGTAGGAATAGGATGGATCTGTCAGGTCCAGGCAGAATACATCATGCTCTTGGTGGGAGAATTCTTTCCACAGAAAAGGGAAATAATTATTCTCTCCAATGAAACACTTGAGACAAAAGTGCGCACACTCACAAAGGACTCTAATAGAACCTTGAACATGAAAAAGAAAGAGGTTTTTTTTCCTTTTTTTTGTATTTCCTGCTTGGGAAAACATTATTATTCTGAGATTCTCTATGTCTTTTTTAGTTTCCTTCACTCTATCTGGGCATTTTTATTTTTTAATCAGTGTATTCACATTTCAAACTCTTTAAAAAAAAAACCTTCAGTTAAAACAGAAAGAGGTAGATTCATTTGGTGTATATGAAGTAGGCAGTAATTGCATTGGAAAACCTCAAAACACACAAACCAGAACCAGCTGTAACCAAGCATGTATGGAAAGCACTGCACAGAATTTTCCATGGCCTGCAGCAATGATGTTATGCAAACAGTCCCTGAGGTGTCTCAGCAGCTTCATACACAGTGGAAAGAAATTAGATAATGCTAAAGACCTACCAGATGGATATTCAATCAGCACTTTTGTGTAAAATTCTCTCTCTAAATTGAATACTGAAGAAATAGCTACATTGAACTTATAAAATTAACATTTTTGTTTTCTAGTACTCTTCCCTGACATGAATGCTCGGCACTAAGCATACTAAGGACGAAGTGGGTGTTACATAAGTTAGACGACAGATGAAAATAAGCACTAAGGATAACCCAAAAATAATTGGCTGAAAGCAAATAGAAAGTAGATTATGAGAAAATGCACGAAAGAATAATAATTCTCAATGCCCTTGATTCGAGATTTGAGATAACAAATTGCCTTTTTAATAAGAACCAGACTTATGTTTAAATCATTCTGTTCTTATAGAGTGCTGCAACTTTCAACTTTATGTTTCTTGTCACGCTAAATTCCAACTTTCCTGTTTCATTAAGTGTCTTTACAATCCAACTTCACCTTACCTGGATAAACATATATGCCCCTGCTCACTAGTATAGGACTTATTCCTATCAATTTATGCTCTACTGTATGCATCGTGTGCCGTTAGCGGTACCGCTAGACAGTGTTTCCCTGGGAATGCCTTATCTTTTCCCTCAACATGTTCAAATTCTGCCATGCTTTGAAAGTCCAGTCTGTGTCTAATTTCCTCCATAGCTACTCCAAACCTCGGTAATCTTTTGTCTGAAGTCTTCCACTATAGGAACAATATTGAGTTTCATTAGGGCTGGGAACAAGAGTAAGGCATTCTCAATTTAGATAGTAGGAAAGGAAGGGTTGGAAGGATAGCCGACTCAAATATGTAAATAAAGGAACTGTTAAAAATCTTGGTATAGAGTCATATAGATACACATTTAGCAATATAGATATATATGTGCATATATATCTCATATGTATGGATACATAGATAGATTAATAGATAGATGATAGACAGATATCTCAAGTGTTAGCAAGACTTCTCTTTAAAACCTACTGCTAATGGAAGCAAAGCCCAAAGTACTTTTAAAGAGTTATATATATTATGGTAGCTACTGCAGGTATTCAGTCTATCTCCCAAAGGACAGTAAAAGACTTTCTGCCTTAGGGAGCTTTCTAGACCATGGTATAGGAAGATGGAGTCTAAGTAGAAATAAAAATTCTAACTAAGCTAACTAAGCTATGTCTACCAAAGCAAAGCAGGCAGAAATCAGAGTTCAAGACTGTGGAGGTCCATGAAATTTGTGCGGCATGGTACCAGAGAAAATGGAGCTGTGGAGAGCAGGGTAAAGTCTTTGTGGAAGTACACTTGTATCTTGGCTGAGGCTTGGATTAGTTTGCCAAGTTTAGCAGAAATCAGAGGCCGAAGGACAACAAATTGAAATGAAATGCCTGAAGTCACACAGTGCTAAGATATGTTGAAATTTCAACCCAGTCAGAATGAAAATACCACACTGAGAATACTGGGCATTGAACTGAGATCTCAGAAGGGCAAATTTTATAAGTAGGGATTATTGTCTAGAGTAGGATCTATACTATAGGACTAAAGAGGATAAAGAGAGACATGGTTAAAGAAGGGATAAAAACCCAGCCTGACTTGATCAAGAAAAGCCACAAGTAATTTAACTGTTTATCAGAAGAAATTTCAACCCTTAGGAAGGGAGACAACATAATGCAGACTTGCTATAATTTAATGTCTACAATATCTAGCATAAGAAAAGAAAAAATGGAAATGTAAAGTAGTTGAAAAATAGGACCACTGATGAAGACAAAAATCATTTAATAAAAGCAGACTCCAAGAAGAGCCAAACTTTGGAATTAAGATGAATGTTACAAAACAGTTAAGTATATTCAAAGATTTAAAGGAAAAGATGAGCATAGGTGAATAAATGGTTCTCAGCATAGAAACGGAAACTATAAAAAAAAAAAAAAGAAAATTCTCGAGCTGAAAAATATACAAGATGAGAAATAAATTCACTGAATAAGTTTAATATAAAATTAGAACTGGCGAAAGGAAGAGTTATTAGTTTGAAAAATAGAAATTATTAAACCTGAAGAAAAAAACATATAAAACACTTTTGATATATGTTATATACAGTCATATACAGAACATTTTAGTAATATAATGTGTATTTTAAGTCTGAAAGTAGAAAAATATCAAAAATATACATATATGTTTTTAAATGGCCAAAAATGTTTCCAACTTGTTAATAAACATCAATTTACTAATCCGAAAATCTCAGCAAACCCAAGTAGAAAAATGCAATATATATATCAAACTGCCAAAAATCAAAGACCAAGAAAAAATATTAAAAACAGTCATAGATAAAAGACATAACATATATGAGAATAACAATATGAATAATATTTAACTACTTATTGAAAACTCTGAGGTCCAGAAGATGATGAAAAGACATCTTTAAAGTGCTAAAATGGGAAAAAAGAATGTTGTGAATACAAAATTCTGTATCCGATATTTTCTAATGCACAAACGCTAAAAGCTAGAGACTGCACGAAAAAGAAATACTAAAAGGTGGCAGGCTGAAATAAAGTGATACTACATGGAAGCTTGAAAAGTGTTGAAAATGGCAAACGTGATGGTAAATAAAAAAGTATATCTTGTTTCTCTTCTTAATTTGTGAAAATTACAACTGATAGTTTAAATAAAAAATAATAACATTATACTATAGAATTAATAGTATCTATAGATGTGAAATGAAGCACATGCATAGTGAAAAGGAGGGATATTGTAAATGGAAATATACTGTTGGTCAACATTTTCATGTTTCTTTAATAGTGCAATACTTATTCTAAGGAGACTGTGAAGGAAGGAATTGACATGTAATCCCTACAAAACATTATTAAACCCAGAAGGTTCTATTTCCTTTATAGAATGTCAGCAAAAAACTTTCCAAGGTGACCATAAAAAGGACAGTCTCCAGTAACACCGAGATCAAACTACTTTATATTCTACAGAATCCATCAACACTAGAAGATGTTTATGTATTTCTTAATTTTTTTGTTTTTGTTTTTTCTTTCTATTGCTACGTTTGCTATGTAAGTTCCTTGAGGGAGAAGCTTTTTTTTTTCTTTTTAAAAAAGTGGACTCAGTGCATTAAATAATGCCTAGCACATTGAAGATAAAAAATTAATATATCTTGAATGAGTGAAAAAAATAAATGTGAGCCATGATATTAAGTGCTGAAATATGAAGTTAAACAAGAGAATTAGAAGTCTGGCTTGGTGGTGTAATATTAGTTATCTTTTAAAAAGCCTTCATTCAAAAAATATATTTATTAATTAGCATTAGTCCCCAAGGTATAGTCGTTGAGGAGTAACACAAGCTTCTGTTTTTTTAAAAGAAATCTGTAAAGGCGAAAGTCCCCAGGACTGGGGACATCTTTAATAGCAAAGAACTTAATATAAGTTAATTGACACAAATGGAAAACTTGGTAAGCACCTACAGGGGGTTATGCATAATCCCACAGGAGGAGAAAACAGCCTAAGTGGGAACACAAGAAAAGCATCCAAGATAGTAGCTTCATAATCTTTCCCAGGATGAATCATGAATGAGAGTATGATCAAATTTAGTGCCATTAGAATTTTATTGAAACAAACAAGCCCTTTTTCCTTCAATTCTTAAACCTACTATAATATGCAATGCCAGTTTCTTAAAATGAAAAAAGATCAATCCCACAAATTTTTTAAAAAATCAATTATCCAATGGGAAAGAGATGGATTACCATTGATTGCATCCTGCCTGTGTTAGAGATGATGGATGACTGCAGCCATGGCATTGATCTTTGGGAACAGGCTTTACACTGGCCTTGCATGGCTTATTATATGGGGCCACCCACTCAGAGAATACATAACGTACACATCAAATTCCACATTTTACATTCTAGCAGGGTCTTTCAGCTGTTCTTTTGTTCATATAACTTTGACTGTGTCCCTAAATTTAAGCATTGTTACTAGCCTTAAAAAATTTGTCTGCATAAAATAACTGTACAGAAATTGCAGACTGACAAGAGCAGTAACAGAATGAGAGAGCAGCCATATAAATGATCTTCTGACAGTCGCTGTAGTTTGTTCTTAAGCGAAGCACCTGAAAGCTCATCTTGTAATTCATACAAATCTTTCACATTTTCAAATAACCAGGGAACATGTGAAATATTACAGGTTTATTTCAACCTGCAGCATTTCGGAATGATAAATATTTCCAGTTCAGTTTCAATTTATATACTCTATGAAATACTACTTATGTATATGTGTGTATACACATACACACACACACATAAACAATCGTGACTTGTTAGTTAAGTGGAATGCTTTGTGACTTCTAGAAGTCTATTTTTATTTAAATTTATTTAAATTGTACATGCTTTCTTGAAAGGCATCTCAACTGCAGCCTCATCTAGTGTTCCAAGAATCACATGAACTCAGGACTGGTAACAAGAGCCATTTCAGATTAAACAATGCATTTAGAGTTTCTTTGAGTGTTTACTGAATGCAGCAGTTAAGCTAAACTGCCATCTCCTTTCCTTACTGACTGACTGGCTGATGAGCAAAGCTGCTAAATGCACATTTACAAGGAGGCTTGTTGAAACTATGTTAACCATTGTGATGCCAATTAAACAGGACAAATATTAACTTATCTTCTACACCATAATAGCTGGGGTAACTTTACACAGAATAAGCAGGAAAAAAGTTGATTAGTAAGCATATCAGAAGAAGTAGGAAATATGTTTGTCTTTGTTATACATTAATCTAAGTCAATTTAACTATTCAGCCAATATTAATTTTTTATTTAATTTTTTGATAGATGTCGGCAAACTCCAGAGTTAAAATTTAAAAAGGTAGTGTATTACAAAGACAAGAACTCTCATTACAAATTTTACTAAATGCGGTAACATTTATTAGCAAACAAGTACAGAATAGGCATACACACTGATCTGACTTTGGGGAAGCCTTGCCTTAGGTTCGTGAACCTGTACCTTGAATGAATGGCCATTCCTCAGACATAACACTAACAGTTAAGAATTACTAATAATCAGTTGTCATAGATTAACATTAATGAGCACAAATGTTTAACACATATTTAGTATATTTCGATAGTAACATATTTGATAATTATTTTAACATAAATAACCAAATAGACATAATAGATTTAAACTGAAATTTTTCATTTGGGGGCATAGTTTAACAACTGGTAGTTACCATCTATCTTATGAGAAGAATACTAAAATAAAAATAGAGAGAAATAAACTTTCTTAAGACTCTATGAAAGTCTTCACATTTCCTCTGTGTGACAGATTATCATTCTGTTTTTCAAGACTTAAGAAAATTAACCTTGGATTATAACATGAGAATATTGAATATAGAACAGGACTTTAGTGTCAGCCATTATTTGGAACTGGGACCTGAAATTGGATGAATTAGGTATAATAATTATTATTATTATGTGAATTTTTATATTTGAATCGGTCATGGCTAGGCCCAATATTATATACAAAAAATTGAGAAAATACTTTTGAGTTATTGCATTAGTATAAACTGACATGCCAGACTTTTGACAATTAGAGGGCAGGCTAATAGATCATTTATGTTAGCTATTTTTATGGAAAAATAGTTGTGATAAACATTAAATGCATATATTTTAATCATAGTACTAGTAATCACATATACTGTCTTCTTTATTACTTAAACTATCTTTGTGAGGTAGAGAATATTATTCTTGTGTTTGCGGATCATAATACACTCTGACTCATGCTAGATGGAGCTACTTAAAAATGTCAAACAATTATACTATAAAATTAAATTAAAAAATTATCAACATGTAGGGTGTGAAACATCTGGCTCTCTCTGAGAAAATACAAGTTTATTGACTTTATGTCATATAATACAGTTGTACCGTACTCTGAAATATAGTTTTACCAAATCACCATTTCTTTTCTAGAAGGTTGTGCTGTACTTTTTTTCCTTTTCTGGGTACTATCTAATGTCACATTTATATTATTTTTGTATCCTTGAAGAATGTAAGGATGATGTTTTAGTGAAAATGAGTGTGGACTAAATTAGATTCAGGATGGAGAACTCTAATATAGTCATCATGCCTACATCCAAACTCATGTCCACCTAGGCACTGAGCCTAGGTGGAACGCACAGAAAGTATAACACCTGCCTTCGAAAAGCTTATCTTTGCCTAGGAATTAAGCCAACTTTTCCCTTGGTGAACAAGAATTCTAAATATTGTAGCATTGAAACTAATTAGTCTCATCTTAGAAGGCTTCTTTGGCTCTTTAGTTATAAGACTACCTGGAAACCAAGAGGGTTTATACATAAGCTATATTCTAATTGACACTCACCACCAGAAGCTTTCTAATAGAGTGGAAGGCTAATGAGAGCTGATGTTTACCAACAAACAACATTCTTTGTAATGGGCTTATGGGGAGATATGAAGATTGGCCACCTCACTGCTCTGACCTGCTCTTCTCTTTTAAAATATTGATACTTGTTCTGTAGTCACTTATAACCCTCTGTTGTGGCTAATTGGAGGCACTTAATCCCACTACTAGCTTCTTGCTGTGATAAATATTTAATCACAGAGGGGAAAGCTCCTTTTTGAGAACATACATCAGTCTCTGACTCTTGAAAACAGAACAAAGGGCGTCGTTACCTGGAAGGAGCCTTCACTCCCTAGTTAGAGTTGAGAAAGGTCTACCTAATTACCTCTGCTGAGAAACAGCAGTCTCCTTCTCACCGACTGCCTGACATTTAGACATTTCTCCTCTCACCTCTTCCTGTTGGTGTGAAAAGGAACTGAATACAAAACGAAAGTCCACTTTGCTAGCAAATTTCTTACCTATCACAAAGTTAGGCTGTGGATATGTGGTATGTCACTCTAACTGTGTCATTTTTCTCTCCAATTAAAAATAATGGATGCTCTTGGCCTGTCAGCCTGATGATATTCCTGTAGGGAGAAAATTACTTGATATCTCCACAGAGCCATTGTCCACTAATTTAAAGTTCAAGGTCTGACTGCGATCCATCTCCACATCTCCCTACATATCAGAGTGTCACTGAGAATCTGCACTTCCCATGGGAAGACTCCGACAGGCACTATTACAGCTGAACCCATTTTTCCTGAGACAATTTTCATGCAAACTGGGAGTGAGAAAAGATTATCACATCCTTCAATTACTCAACTATATTTCTTGAAAAAAAGTCTTCTGAATTTGTCAGTAGCTACTTCATCACTGGGATGTTAATATATCACATGGGCCAATTTTCTGTGACAAATGTACTTTGAGAACAAAAAAAAAAAAGGAAAGAAAGTTTTGATGTATCAGGTATTGGAAGAGAATAAAGTATATGTAGCCATCATTGGCCAAAGGAAGTAAACTATTCTACTTATTTGTGCATATCTTTTCTTTATATTTCGATTCTCCCATACAGAGAATATACAAGTTTTCTATTTGTTCACCTTAGGACAATTGGACTGCCAATTGTTAGTAGAATAAATGCTGACAATCTAAAAGTTAGATACAAATAATTGAAGAGATGCAAAAACATTCAATTAAATCTTGTAAGCCAGAAGTAAATTTTAATAGTTAAAAACATTTCATTCCTCTTCAATTATACCTACTTGCCTTTAGGCACTAGAAAGTGTTGCTGCTGAGAGAGATAATTTTCCTTGAAGGGAATTATGTTCTGGGTAATAATTGGAACCAATATTAACTATAGCTTGAAAACCACCACTTTATTCTCATCTCTAAAGACTGCAAAATATATGTAAAAAGAATATAAAAGGAAGGAAAAAATTATAATCAAAAATATAAAAGCGATATAACTTAAATTATTTCAAGACATAATCATTAACCCCAAACAGCAGTATTTCAATAACTAGGATACAGCTAAGATAGAGCATTCTGAAGAAGAAGCTGTCTATGCTGCATTAAATATACTGAGATTTTTCAGTTTCATATCATGTAATATTTTTCCATTTTAGTTTTTCAGAAATTTGTTGAGGTATCTCCAGGATACAAGCAACAATAATTTAAACATACAGTGTGAGTAAAGATAAATTTGCAATTAGAAAAGTGTTATTTTCCACTTTAAACATTAGTTATTTTTTTCTTTTCTTTACGTTCAGCAAATAAGTTTAATATGTATATAAACTGGCAGTTAAAATATTTAGATACTTCTATCTTACTCTATTTTAAGATTATATCTTAAATATTTCTTATTATTAGTGTTTCCTCACAATTATTTTAAGGAGTATCTAGCCTAGCATTTCATCTTATCTGACAATAAGTTAATTTATATTTTGAATGTGTAGATAATTTTGCAATTGGAACATTTGTGCATGCATATACATTACATATCTTCTTGAGCAATTAATGAAAGTTCAGGTAAATACCCTCATATAAGAATTAACACACTTAAAATCTATCTCCAAATTACAGAACAATAGTGTTGGAAATTAGAAGCTTGCTACCTCAAATACTACCCCTGAGACAATATTAGAAAAAATTTCCAAAGCATTAGAAGATGATAGTTTATAGAACAATTGCTTTTTGGGTTCTTTCACCAATTTTACTAGTTTTAATCGACTAGAGAACTCTCCTGTGTGACAAAATTTAAGTAGCATTTCACAGCAAGCAGTGGTATATTTTTTTCTTGAATTTCATAAATACACATCAATTAATCTAAAGATACCTAAGGGGTGGGAGCTGGAGGAATATAGGAAAATAAATCTATATAATTCAAAGTGTATAATTTCATGGAGTAAACCGAGGCCCAGATAAGAGTGTTTTTTTCTTATTCCCAGTCCAGTAGTTTTTGAACTATAACAAAATTTTATTTTTTGACTTTCATTTATTTATTTATTTGACTTTTTTCAATTACAGTTGATATTCAATATTATTTTATATTAGTTTCAGATGTATAGTGTAGTGGTTAGACATTTATATAATTTATAAAGTGATCTCCTGATTAGTCTAGTACCCACAAGGCACTATACACAGTAATTATGATATTATTGACGAGGTTCCCTATCCTGTTCTTGACATCTCTCTGACCATTTTGTAACTACCAATCTGTACTTTTTAATCCCTTCAATATTACTCCTTTAATGGTAGGCAAGTAAACTACAGAATATCTGAGTAGAAATAAACTTTGATTTTAATCGTGATTAAAAACCAGGCTATGGAGGCCATGGATTAAAAATGAGTCTTTAATGTAGTACTATATAAAGAAATTTGACAATAATACAGGTAACATCAACTGAATGTCTTAATATCATTCAATTCATTAATGATCACAATTAAATTAAGGTACAGCATCTTGTTTGGGTTCCACATCTGACGTATGGAATGTATTCGAGAGAGAAGAATAAATGCGATTAATTGTTGCATTCTTCACACCTTTCGAGAAAACACTGTAGCCTCTGTTAAGCCTGAAAAGAATGAAACTATTGTTAAAGTATGGTCATTCCCTAAGAAGGCTTCAATTATAAAAAAGAAGATGATTCAGAAGATGTAGAGCAGTGACATATTACTAGTAAGACCAGAACAGGAAGTAGATTTAAAATGGATCAGGAGGGACTCAGGTTAGACATAACAAAACACTGTAATGGATTTGAAACACAGCATCACATTGTTTTAATATGCTAAGAAAGTATCTTTTCAGGAGATCTAGAAAAGGCAAAAAAAGAAATGGCAATATCTGTCTAGAACATTAATACAGATGTGTACATAAAGAGAAGCTGGTAAATTCTGAATCCCCCTCCAATTCTAGAATTGAGATTATCAGGGACTAAAAATGCAAAATCTCTAGGCTAAACACATCTCTCTTTACATATTTAAAGGAAGAGCAATAAATCATATGCCGAATCCTATAACAAAGTCATTTAACTCTAAATGGAAACAGAGTGATCTCTACTCTTTCAGTAATTGGTCAGAACAAAAAGAAAGAATTTATGTGAGAGATAGTGCCAAGGAAAATGACTTCTGGCATAAAAGTGCAGATTTGTATGAGACACACAAGCATTCAGTAGATGGATTTGTGACAAAGAGTTTGGGGTGGCATTTAATCTTATTTTAGTTAAATGGGATATTGAAGTACATGCTTCTACTTTACAAAAAGAAAACCTTATTAAAATCAGACCTTTGGAATGAGACTGTAATATTTTTTAGATTAAACTAAAGTTAGATCATATTTTATGTGATACCAATCTGTTGCTGTAGTTAACGTTGTAGAAGAGGCATAGAAGTAGAAACATTTCAAGAAGACAGCTCTTTGCTGACATGAAGCTTTTCTGGATTGAATATTTTGTTTCTTTCTTCACTTGTACCATAGTAACACTGCCACAGCTTGTCTGACACCTCCCTCTCTGCTCCAATAAAGTAGGACACAATTATACAACATTACAGTATGGAACTTCCTGTTGCCACTTTAAGAAATTACCATAACTTTAGTGGCTCAAAACAATATGAATTTATTATCTTATAGTTCTGAATGTCAGAAGTCTGAAATAAGTCTCATGGGATTGAAATCAAGGTGTCATCAAAGCTGCATTACTTTCTGGAGGCTCTAGAGAAAAGTCAATTTCCTGGCTTTTTCTACCTTCTAAATGCTGCCCACATTCCTTGGCTTGTAGCCCAAAGCCAGCAATGGTGGTCTGGGTTCTTCTTACAGTGTATTACTCTGACCTTTTCATCTGCCTCCCTCTTCCATTTTAAGTATGCTTGTGATTGTATTGGGCACAATTGAATAATCTAAGATAATCTCCCATCACAAAGTCAGTGGTCGAAAATCTTAATTTCATTTGAAATCTTAAAAGCCCTCTATAACCTAATCTAACATATTCTCAGCTTCTGGAGAATAGGACATCGAGGGAAAAGCATTGTTCTGCCTACTACAGTTAAAATGACTCTCATCCCACCCGCCAAGTTCCCCCAACACGTATACGGGAAATTGAATCACAATATCTACAGATAAACTTAGAAACATTTCTTCGTCTCGACTTTAGGTAAAATAGGAGTTCCCTTTTGCAAAATATTTGTTTGTATGTGTGTCAAAATTAGGGCTGCTAACTTGCACTTTAGCCAGATCTCCCATCTCACAGTCATTCTCTGAATGACAACCCAAAGTGAATGAAATGTTGATCCTAAAGTTGACTCTTTTTTGAACATTGCTTTTTCCTTTTGTTTACTAGCTTTAAATTCACTAGAAAGATGATACTGTGGACATGGAGGGCATAGAAGAAATTCTCAACAAGTAATACTGTTGTAAAAGTGAAAGACTTCTGTGTCATTCAACATGCTATAAAATTACTGAATTAATTGTTTTATGGCACATGCTCAGCAATGCAAAGAAACCAAGGAGAAAGACATTTGTTTTAAATTAAAATGTGAGGCAGCTCTACCTAGAGATGTAATGACCAAGAACTTGATTCATGGTGAGAGACTTATACAGAAATAAATGTTTTTGATGGAGATAAAAATAGCTGATCTAGAAGAATTCAAGATGGTGTAGAATGTAGAGGCTGTGCATGCTCCCTCTAGTGATCATACCAAAAGTATAACAAACCTACAAAATAATCAGTACGCGGAGTCATCGGATCTGGCCAAATAGAAGCCTTATAACTAGGTCACCTCAAATAACAGGTCACCCCAAAATGGTAAGAGGTGTGGAGATGCAAAACGGCCTGATCCCATAACCATGTGTGGTGATGGAGAATAGGGAGGGCTATCTTGGCTGCAGAGCCCCATCCCCGACCTGAAGAGCAAAGGGTCCCAGCCGTACACTGGACTCCTCAGCCCAGGTTTCCAGTGCCAGGAAGAAAAGTCCCCACAACCTCTGGCTGTGAAAACCAGCAGAGTTTGCGGCTGAGTGAGAGGGAGGGCTGTGGGAAACAGAGACCTTTTTCTCTTAAAGAGCCCACACCCAGCCTCACTCACTGATGGACTAACTCACACTGAGCTCCAGCACTGCGCAACTGCTTGAGGGGAGCCAGGGACATATAGGAAGGCGCTGAGTTGTTGGGCTTCAGGGCGAGGACTGAAGGAGCCAGAGTTGCTGGGCTTCAGGGTGGCTTGCTCCCAGACAGAGGTACAGCTAGAAGCCATTGATCTTTGTTGAGTACTTCTTGCTCCCAGTCTGCAAATGGAGTTGCCAACAACCTGGATAACACGGGTCGCTCTGTCAGGGGATTCTCTGAGACTCCACCTCTCCCACCTTGTGGGTCCACCTAAGCTGCTTCCAGCGATTCATTCCATACAAACAGGCTGTCTTGGTTCCTGCTATGAACTTTCATAAAATCTCTCAAACTTCACAAATCCCAAAGACGCAATATCTGGCCTTGGCATGCCCTGTACCTCTTACTGAGCAGCTCCACGCCCGATATCAGCAGTAGCCAGCCTCAGTTTCTGACTTGGCCCCTCGAGGCACCTGTAAGGCCAACATAGATGGTGACCATATGCTTGAAGACTCTTACCAGGTGGCCCCGGAGTTGCCCAGGCTGCCAAGGGACCCCCACAGCACACCTACTACATAAAGCCACTCTAATAAGACTAGGGGACTTAGGAGCCCTACCTAATACATAGGAACAGATACAAGGGTGCAGCCAAAATGAGGAGACAAAGAAACTTGTCCCACATGAAAGAGCAGAACAAAGCCCCAGAAAAAGAATCCACCGAAATGAAGACAAGCAATACATCAGATGCAGAGTTCAAAACACTGATTATAAGGATGCTCAAGGAACTTAGGGGAAGAGTAGATGAACTCAGTGAAAACTTTAACAAAGAGATAAAAAATATAAAAGTAGAGATGGAAAACATATTAGGGAGCCAGTCAGAAATGAAGAATATAATGACTGAGATGAAGAGTACATTAGAGGGAATCAACAGAGTGGATGAAACACAATTGAATCAGCGACATAGAGAATGCGGTAGCAGGGGACACCCAATCAGAACAGCAACAAGAAAAAAGAATCCAAAAAGAATGACGATAGTTTAAGAAGCCTCTGGGACAACATCAAGCATAAAAACATTTGCATCAAAAGGGTGCCAGAAGGAGAAGAGAGAGAGCCAGGGATTGAAAACCTATTTGAAGAAATAATAATGGAAAACTTCCCTAACCTGGTGAAGGAAATAGACATATGACCCTAGGAAGTTCAGAGAATCCCAGACAAGATGAACCCAAAGAGGTCTATACCAAGATACACCATAATTAAAATGCTGAAGATTAAATTCAAAGAGATAATCTTAAAAGCGACAAGAGAAAAGCAATTTGTTATATACAAGGGAACACCCATAAGACTGTCAGCTGATTTCTCAACAGAAACTTTACAGGCCAGAAGGGCATGGCACAAAATATGAAAAACCCAGGACCTACAACCAAGATTACTTTAGCCACTAAAGTTATTTAGAATCGAAGGACAGATAAAGAGCTTCCCAGACAAGAAAAAGCTAAAAGAGTTCATCACCACCAAGTCAGTATTACAGGAAATGTTGGAGGGACTTTTTTAAGAAGAAGAAAAAAATATGTATCAGAAGTCTAAATAAAGAATCGCAATAACTACATATCTATCAATGAGTATTTCAAATGAAAAGGAATGAAATGCTTCATTCAAAAGATAAGGTGGCTGAATGGATAAGAAAACAAGACCCTTACATAGGCTGTCTATAAGAGATTCACTTCAGATTAAAAGATACATAGAGACTAAAAGTAATGAGATGGAAAAAGATATTTTATGATGGACCTAGAAGGTAGTATGCTGAGTGGGGTAAGTCAGATAGAGGAAGGCAAATGCTGTATGATTGCACATATACGTGGATTCTAAAGAACAATATATACACACAAACAAAAAAGCAGAAACAACTCATAGATACAGAGAATATTTTGAGGGTTACCAGATGGAGGGGCATTGGGAGGTTGGTGAAAAAGGGGAAGGGGATTAAGAAGTATCAATCTGTAGTTACAAAATAGTCATGGAGATAGAAGGTATCGCATAAGGAATAGAGCCAATAATATTATAGTAACTATGTACAGTGTCAGAGGAGCACTAGATTTATTGGGGTGATCTCTCTGTGAGTTATATAAATGTCTAATCACTATGTTGTACATGTGAATCTAATATAGTATTGTATGCCAACTATAACTGAAAAATTTTTTAAATGATTAATTAAAAAAATAGCTGATCCACTTTCACATTGTGGTTTTCTTGTTTGTTTCACTGATGAATCCTCAGGAGTCTCATTCGGGCTACCACATGGATTAAAAGGAAATGATCTTTAAATATCTTGGAAAAGGCTTCAGAGCCTTTGTAGTTGCATTTTAGTTGACCAGTATGTCATGTCACATGTCATGATGTGACATTTGGACCTTTTATGATTGAGGGCAATTTATTAAATTTTATTCCAGAGGATCTGGCAAATCCTATGTTCCCGATTCTCTAGACAGAGAGGGTTTGAATAAATATTAAGACATTGATGATTTGATCAGTAATTTATTAAAACTGGCTTGAATAGGTAAGATGGAATATCATACTGAATGATAAGAAACCTTTCCATAGACCCCATCAGAACATTCAAATAATATTGTTCTTTACCATGCTGTCCCAGCATTCTTAAATCTAAATGCAGATCCATTGTCACTTTCATTTAAAAGGGGTCTATTGCAATCAAAATATTTTTAATGCTTTATAAAATCCAATAGATTCATGATGAGGATTTTCTTTCCATTGCCAAAGAAAGACAGAGTTATGCCAAATGGTTTAGAGTAAGTTCTATTCCTTTATAACCTCCAGAGGAGTTGATATTTCTAAAACTATCCACAGATATTATGGAGCGCACATATCTCACATTCCGCTCAACTTGTTGAAGTATATTCAGTGTGCATGTAAGATGCAGATTATTTTTTAATGCATGATGCTCTTTAAGAAGGGCATCAAAAAATTAATGTTTAATGATGCTGATGTTTTCTAAGAAATAGTGACAATTACAGAGTTGAGGCCAAGTAACATACCTGCACTGTGAATAGTAGTCTTTGTACAAGGTTCATATTTCTGTTTGTGAAATTTAAATCCTTGAACAAAGAGTAAAATCTGGTGAACTTTCATCCATCCCACAAATTTATCCAATGACATAGTCTCGGTTAAAAATTGGAAGTCAATGCTTTTTTCATGTAGAAAATATTTGGGTGGCATAGACTACCAAGAATATAGCAAAATATAGCAAACTTGTGTTCATATAATTTTATTTTGTTTTCTTCAACATAATAAAAATGGCTTGACATTTAAATCTAAGACAGATTGATAACATTATGAGTGTCTTAAAGCAGTTACTTAAGATTTAGCACTTGCTTAAACTTCAGAGTAAAGTCTGTGCTGAGAAGTTTCCTACATCTCCTGAGATGGTGCTTGCATTTCCTGAATGTATCCCACCATCTAAACAAAAAAGGCACCTTGTTTCCAGGAAAAAAAAAAAAATGTATTGAACTGTAGTGAAAATTAGTAAATGGCCAAGACAAATTCTGTATGTCCTTTTTTTCATTACTTCTCTAAATTACTCATGACTTTGGGATACAAATCAAGGGACTGTGTGTGAGCTTTGGTCTTGTCTACTTCACTCACCACTTTGTGTTAAGAAGAACACACATCTTTAGCATATTAAACATTTATTACTTAGATAAGGTCTGGTCAATTAGAGTGAACATGTAAAAACTAAAGGGATGAGACCTTGGAGTTATGCCCTTCCCCTGGAAGGAAAATTAAATGGTGAAAAGAAAATACGACTTGAATTCTTACACAAGAGATCATCTGATGGTGTTGTGTTGTGTATGGCAGTAAAAAATCATGGTCCAAGTTTCAAAAGTCACTTTGGTTGGTAAATTCCACTCACTGAATTTAGGCTGGGTTCTCCATGCTCACGTGTGTTTATTGATATCCCTTGGAGATGCAATATGAGACAACATCGTTATGTTCTAATTTTGATATATTGGAGAGCAGAGAGGGTGAAAGAAATAAAAGGAAAGTAAGACAGAGAAAGAAAACTAATGCAAATGTCAGTTTTCAATGTACTTTAAAGTGTAAACACTGAATATGGATAATATTCACAGCCCGAGTAGATGCCACATACTGACATTCAGCCAGTCTCTATCAACATAAAGTCATAAGGAAAAAAAAATGTCTTGAGGAGTTAAATTGCATAAATATCTGCACACCGAAAGCCATACTATGCACAGGGCAGCTTTGCCATTTAACCCTCAGGCATTTGAGCAGTTTTGACTAGCCAAAGATTACAATTTCATTGAAAAATGGGGATAGCTGCCTTTAACACATCATATCTCTCCTGAAATATAGATGTACTTTCCTGGAAGCTTATCTTACATATGCAAACTTGGGTTTAAAAAATATATAGTTTGAGATGAAAAACTATATGTGTGTACATTAATGAAATAATAACTCGAATTATATACATAAATTATGGTTGAATTTCCAAATTGAATTAAGTATTTCAAATTTCAGTAATAAAAATGCTACAGCCACTGTATTCTATATCTATATATCATCTAACTATCATCTATCTATCATCATCATCATCATAATCATCATCATCATCATCATATGCATCTATCATTTCTCCCTCTCTCTAATGCTTACTTGCTTCTAGATAATAGATATTCTGTGCTTTTATTAGATTAAATAATAAGTTAATATCATAAGTCTGAGCTTCACAACAGTCTTGTAAGAATGATTTTCTCATTCATTAGGAAACTGAGTCTCAAAGAAGATAAGTAACTTGCTGAAGGCCACACAGATAATAAACTCCATGATTCAAATGCTCAGGCTAAGATATGTTTGAAAGCAGGATGCTTTTCGCAAGGGACAGCCTTGCCTGAACCAAAGAAATGAAAAGTTAACTCTCTTCATAAATTTACCTATACTTCAATTCTCTTAGGGCAAATTTACTTTTTATCTTTATTAATCCAGGTCAGCTTTTTGTGAACACAAAATTCACAGGATAGTTGCTAGCTAATACCTATTTGTGTTGTGCTACAACAATCTGACCTAAGAGGCTTATAATATAAAAATACTACATTGTTAAAATACGTTTATTAAATAGATTTTTTTTCTCCTCCCCCTCAGTGGAAAGAAAATGATGTGCCATCAGTATTGACATGCTCTTACTATACTATTATTCCTAAACCACCTTGAAGGAAAGATACAATAAGGATTCATTTGTTATGTGCCTGCAATAGATAGATTTGAATGGCTTTTTTTTTTCTTATTATGGTATTCACAGCAGATTTCTTATTGTGTGATATAACGTGATATACACTAGCAAGGAGAAAAATACCCAATGTGGCTTATCTTTTTTTCTGAAACACTGACGTTAAGCAGTATTATGTTTTACTACTTGTCTTGGGTTCTTATTGTTTTGATACACTTCATTGTAAATGGTGAGCCATTGTTTATTCCCAGCTTGTTTTTAATCTTAACCCAAAGAAAAAGTACTGGTCATTTGTATGCCTTATCAGAGTCACTTAGACAATTCAAATGGATTTTTAAGACATTTATCTGTTTCTATATTGTACATTGTATTAGTTTGTTTTTCTGAATCTTTATTATGTATAGGTTTAACTCTAGAAAAAATACTCTAGAAACAAATCATTTTCCAAAGAATCAATTAGGAAATCTTTATGAACATATCATTAAAATTATTACTATTCTTAAAACTAAAACAACATATAGCATGATTTACACCTAAGAACAGTCATTTTCTCTGTCAATTTTCTTTTAGAGCCCTTGATTGGTAGGTATTGTTAAAAGCACATTTAGTTTAAATCAGAGTAGGCCAACGAAAGCCTGACAGACTTTTAGATGAAGTTGAGCAATGATACAATCTTTCATATAATTTAGGTAAAAGTCCTTTGTTTTTAATGATACAGTCTTGAAATTAAATTATAATCCAAACTTTTCACTCAGTTTTGATTGTGTAGAGATGGCAGGAATAATTGTATTAACAAGAAAACTAGACTGTATCTACTGCTGCAATCTTCTGACAATGGGTTTGCTTATATAAATAAGTCCAGACATGCTAGGCTCAGGGGGATTGTGGCCCATAAGTGATCATTCTTCAAGTGGAAAGAGCTGACAAAAAACGCCAACCTCTCCCTCCCTTTCTTAAATCAATATTCTTGAGAAGAAAGTTAAAACTCCACCGATCTGCTTAGGAAAAACCTCTGCAGCAAAAGCTTAATGGTTGAAAATGATGAAGTATGGTTTTGCCACATTCACACACCCATGCATTTTTCATTTTCAAGGAATCATAAAATGCAGTTTGTGATTTTCTGCAGCTGGCACTGGGAATTTATTCGTGTACTGCATACACTGATACTTAGGAAGTAAAATATAATTTGAACGACACTGACCAGAATACAGTGTTACAATACCGCTTGTACCCCAAACCTAAGTCTTCAAATGTCACATTAACTCTCAGTTTCAAAGAAGGATAAACTGAAGCTATTCACATTGACATAAAAATGTGTATATATTTGATTGATTGGTGTCTTTCTGGTCAAGCAAATTACTCAGTGAAGTGTGCCCAGCACCCAAAGGGGAGGACTTACCAAATGTCTGTGTTTTGGATCAGTTTGGGTGAGGGGACAATATGAAAACTTCTACTGTTTGAGAAAGGGTGATCAAAAATGAATTAAAGCTCTACTGGGTAGGGAATCAAACAGCAATAATCGAGGACTCAAAACTAAGGGAGCTCAAGTCTGAGAATTAGACGATAAAAGTAGAGACCAGAGGTCAAGTCCAGGCCACAACAAATGGATGTACCTGATGTCTACTGCACAAGAAAGAGAACCATTCACATTATAGACAGAATGATTTGTGGGGTAGTGGATATAGGGCATGGAGAGTCTGAGCCTCCCAACCAACTCCTGGACTGAAAGGAGAGAAATTCATACTGGCACTCGTGGTCTCACACACATCCACATGCATGGAAGAGGATGCTCACACACAATCATTTAAAGATGTGATCACAAGAGTTAAAATACATCCACAGTAAAGATCTACTTGATATAAGTTAAGATGATAAAACATTTTACGTTTTTGTTGTACCAGGTACTATGTTGTGTACTAGCAATAAAACTGTGAACAAATGTGTCCCCTGATTTCCAGAAGGTCATACTCAAGAGTAATATATATGTATATATATAAAATATTATATATAATAATATTATTTGTGAACATCTGTAATAGTAAAAACATATGTTAAATTCAAAATTAACAGAAAGATTAAGTCTGGAAATCATGAAGGTCACAAAAAAAAGCAACTTTGAGCACTTGATCTCTCAGGAGAACCTTAAAAAATTAAGAGACAGAGAGGCTGACCCTGGCAGAGAGAACAGCCTGAGCAAAGGAATGAGGGTACAAAACATCATGGTGTGTATGTCTGTGGAAGTCAGGAGGGATTGACTGTAAGTAATTTAGCATTTTAAGAACATAAAGTACACAGAGAGGATGATAGAAGATGTGGCTAAAGAGTTGCGCCTGGTCAGGCCAAGAGTATAATTTGCTATAACATAAAACTTTTCTAAAAAAAAAAAAAGGAGGAGGAGGAGGAAAAAAGATGTTTTGTTGTAGAAACAAAATTCTGGGAGACAGGACAAGCAAGGTGACCAAAAGAAACCAAAAAAAAAAAAAAAAGTGGATAATATAATTTTCTTTCTCTTTAAGCAAAGTTGTTGTACATGGCACATTTATTTCTATGTTCTGGGAGCTTCAGAGCCTTTATATGTTCTATTCTGCCTTGTCTAGCTTCCTCTTGATACTTCCTCCACTCCATCCTCTCAACTTAATCGATTTCTATCCTTCTTTCAAAACTGAACACTCTCTGGGAATTTGGAAAAGAGGTATGGAGTGAGAGAGTATTCAGTATGTCTTCTTGCATTTCTTTATCCTTTCTGCATTTTCATTTCACATTCCTAATTTGTTCACAGAACATCTGATATTATTTCATTGTACTTCCAAATTCTCCTATAAATGACTGCCTATGGGAACTTTACTGGCTACAGGAAACATATACAAAGACTTTTGATTGCCTACCACATGGGCGTAGGATATGTCTATGATCAAGCAACTTCCCAAGTGTCACGGTGGTCTGCCTCCCTGAGTGGACAACGAGGAGCAAAGGTCTATGGGGGATCTCTTGCAATTGTTAAAGGCATATAAACCACATTAAAAAAATAAAATATGAGTGTTCTTTCTTGATATGTATAACTTTCATAACTCTCAGCTTCATACCTTCAGGCAGGAAGGAAGAAATGCAATATTGGCAAAAAATTCACTAGAATTGGCTGGGAATGATGTGTTTCTGGCACTCTGCGATATTTAACACCTTTCAGAATAGAGGAAAAAAAATTTTGAAACGTTTCAGTAAGGCACACATGGAGAATATTCTTGATCAAGACAGGCTGTCAGCACTGTATTTTACCACTGCTGCTCCCCCACCCAATTCTATCACTAAATGTACTGTTATTCTCTCATATGGGGTCAACGAAAATCTAAGAACTGGCTAGGGTTTCTACCCCATCTCCAGTAAATTTCTTTGTAAATGGTGTAGGAAAAGAGTTTCTTTCAAAAGAAAATAAACGTTTAGATGTACTTGGGCTGGTAACAGTATTTGATTAGGCAGGTAAAGGTGATACTACATCGGCAACATTCCAGGACATACAAGTGAGTTATAAAAACAAGTTTAAATAAAATGAATGTTTCCCTTACCTCATCATGGTTATAATACGTCTCTTTTTTTTTAGAGAACTATCCTGAAACATTTTATTGTAGTAACAAGTTGAACTCTTGATCGTATTGTGATTTATTTTTAACAGGTGTATACCTTAACACAAATAGAGCTAAAATCTAGTGTGTTGGAGTCCATTAATCGAACTGGGACATATTTGCTAAGATTATCTGTCCAAAAAGTGATAAGCAGCACTTCAAATTGAACCTGATAGATTTAGTCCAAATCTTTAATGCCAAACTTTTAGAAAATGATAAACAGATGATAGCAATCAAATAAGACAACACAACTTGAATCTATTTTGATGAGCAGTTATGATTTAAAGTGAAAAGAATGTTGGACATGGAATCAACAGATTTGGATGGGAATCTGAAGTCTGGTTCAATTATTAGATGCTTAATTTTAAGCAATTGATTTAACCTCTCTGAACTGCAGTTCTCCTACCCGTAAAATGGTATAATAATGCCTATCTCAGAGTGGTTTGGGAAGGGTTAAATTGCTTTAGCATACTAAAGTGCCTAGCAAGAAACTGGGGTACTGTAAGTTTTTAATAAATGATTGTTGAATCAAAATTGAATGAGTTCAACCTGAAGATTAGGAAGCTTGCTTTTTGAGACAAAACTGAGACATTGATTTGCAAAAGGTGTGGGGCAATGGCTGAGGAGGGTAGCTGGCCCCTGCCAGACAACGTGTTGAGGTCTTCACAGTGTTTACAGAATGGCTACTCTATCCAGAGTAATAGCATGTCAAGAGCATAAAGTACACAGAGAGGATGACAGAAGATGTGGCTGAAGAGTTGCATTGGGTCAGGCCATTTGCTACAACATATAACTTCCTTTTCCTTTTCTTTCCTTTCCCCTACTTCAAAAGTTTTGTTGTAGAAACAGAAATAGTTGGGAAACAGGACAAGCAAGGTAATCAAAAGAAACCAAAAAAAAAAAAAAAAAAAAGTGGCTAGTAAAATCCACCTCATATGGTTCAGCACACCAGAACAACATGTGGGAAGGGTAAGAAGAGCCCTTCCCAGATCTCACCTTGGGTTTTCACTGTCATAGGGTGCCACTCAGAGACCAAGTGACTTCTCCAGTCTTGTGAAAATTTTTATTTCAATAGCTGAGATGACCCCCCATGGAAAAGAAAATTACTTTTCAAAGCTTAATCAAATGTAAGCTAATGTCACTATCAATGACTGAATACTTGCTATGTACCGGGACTGTACTAAAAATGAATGTATATGTCAATAAATATTTAACATAATGCTATACAATGTAAAGAGTAAAGTACATGCTAATAGAATAGTAAATAAAGTTTTATTTGCTCATGGAGATAAAGAATTAAAAAGGAAGTAAGGCTTTTTCTGGGATAGCATTATGTTTGAAGAGCAGAATTTCATATATATGGAGATGTCCAAAATCATTTAGAACTGAGGATCTGGAATAAGTAGGCAGAGGCACAGAATCACAGAAAAGAGCTTGTCCTAATTAGATGTTTCTGATGTGCCTCTGGTCATTCAGCCTCCCTTTTTACTTCCTTTATCCCTTATTGTCCTTTCTCTTTTTTACCTAGAATTCCTAGACAACTAACACCTGAATCTATATCCTGCCCTTGTCTATCCAATCAAAAAGGAAACATATTCCACATAGTCAGTTAGATTAGAGTCAACCCCAGGAAGATTTTGTACTTTATAAGAGGAACCACTGGAATGGAAAATGAAATGGAACAATACTCCATAAAATCTCCCCAAACCTAGTGGTTCTGAATAAAGGACATGTTAGGGAGTGGGGTAAGGATTGCATGATGGGACAGAACGCTTTCCCCCATAACCCACTGGTGTCTGGCTACTTCTCCACACATAACTTAGCCATGTGCTTTTTCTGTGATAATGGTTGATAAAAGGGGCTGGCTTCTCTGGAAGGTTAATGAGAGTGAAGGAGTCAAATGAAGTCATTGAATGCTCAACAAAATTACTTCCACCACTTTTAAGCAGCAAGATTCCAGGTTGAACTGGCAGCCATCACTGTGAATAGGAACACAGTTGGTGTCTGTGGCCTACTAATAGGTACAATAGAAGACTGTGTGTTGGGAGTTGAAGGGGGCAAAAGGGAATTTTTTGCAGATAGAGAATACCTTCTGAATGCTAATTCCATACTCCAAATTTGTTCACGGAATACCAGACAGAAAATATTCTTACATTTCTATGATAACAGGTGAAGATTCAAACAGGCCTTCATTTCCTGCCCTTCAATGCAGTATCCATGTACTTCATTAAACCACTGTCACTTTTCTCCAGAGATGACTGCTTTTCAGTTCTGGGTGAAGTGACATCTAAATATAATGGAGCATAAATCAAACTGCAGACATCTGCTCCAGGGGCCTTTAGAAGGAAAGGTGAGGAAGTGTACATACATATGTAGACACTCTGTAGCAAGACTGAATTTATTGCAATGTTTCCCACATCCTTTTAAGAGCCCAGGATGTGAAAAAGCTACTACAAGGGGAAAAAGAAAATCTGTTTCTTCGGTGTCAGGCCTGCATATCTTTGCAGCAGGAAGTATTTCATTAAAGTTTTTCATAAAATTTCTGGTAGAAGAAGAAATCTTGTGTTTTGAGTAAAAGAACATAACCTAAAACATATGCAAAGAATAATATTTAACATAAGAGTAAATTATTAAAACTATTCAAAAATAATTATAGTTCTACTAAGGAAAAATATTACAAGAGATTATATGACAATAGCCCAAGCTTAAAACTCATATCTAAAAATTTATGTTTTCTTTCTTCCTTTTTTCCCTCTCAGAAAATAAGACAATGCCATGGTATTGAAAATACAATCTTCACAAACGATTTATTGTTATTTTTTAGAGATATTGCTAAAAATATGTGCATTTAGTTTTTATTTCATTCCAACAACATTCTAAGAAAATCAATCTGTAATCATTAGAAACTTTCTCTTTGAGTTATTGGGAATAGATGCTAATCCATGGGAAAATTGCAAACATGATACAATATAAAGGAAGTATATTTTAGCATATGTTGTTCTGGTGTGCTGAACCATATGAGTTGGGCTCACAGTTTTATATACTGTGGATATAAAAGCCTTCAGTACTTTTGCTGGGAAATATGGAGGCAATTCAGAAGAGTATTTGCTGCAGAGCATTTATTTTATGTTTGTCTCTCTAAATCTTGCCAATAGTTACAGGTTATAAACCTCAGGATGAATTTGCAATAGAATTTCCTGTCTTTACTACAAAATCAAATTGGAAAAGCTCTTGGCTGGTAGATAGGGTTTGGGGATGACCCAATTTTGGGGTTAGAAATGAGGTTGGACTACATATCTATAATTATTTATTTTAAAATCAAGAGTATACCAATATTATAAAGGAGAAAAAGTAAAAGTCCTCCAGGATTCATATCGTAAACCAAGAACAAGGATTTGTTTCACATTTCTGAATTGAGTGTGTCATGCTTATTCTTACCATTATAGCTGCCTCTGCTCTCACAACTGTTGTATTTATATAGACTCTTTGGTAGAAGCTCAATTTGGGGGTGTATCTGCGTTTAAATCCACTGCCAAATTGTGAGGAAGTTATTTTTTCTCTGATTCTCAAGTATAAAACTTATAAGCATGATTTTTATAATTGTTAAATGTGATACAATATGTGATGTCCTGACTCAATGTAAACCATCAGTAATGGTAAACTCTTACACTCTGATTAGAAATTATAATTACTAGGTGATGGATGTGCTAACTAACCTCATTGTGGTATCATTTCATAATATGTACATGTATGGAATCAAACATACACAATGTTATATGCCCATTATATTTCAATAAAGCTGGAAGAAAAATAAGTAAATGAAAACATTGATTTCACATTTTAAAAAGTCACACTTGCTTTCGAGGCTCAAAACAGTTCAACAAGTAAAGGTTGATCACACACTATGTGCTAGGTCCAAGAGGTATAATCCTGAGGAAATAATAGAAGAACTAACAGTTATTTATTTAGACACTAATCTACATATGTTAAGCCCTTGCCCTCCAGGAATTTACAATGTGGTGGGCATATAGATTAGAGAATTAGTAGATGCAGTACAGTATAAGGGCTAAGGGAGGGTTTGCTCAAGGGCCTAAGGGGCCCTTGAACATGAGAGGAGTGGGAAAAGTTTTTAGAGAAGATGGCATCAGTGTGACCCCACTAATGGGAAAGAGATGCTCATACCTTCTGAACTTTTAAATGGTGAGAAAAAAACCCTTAGTGTTAGAAGAAGATTGCCTACATTGCTTAGACAAATAGTCATTAAATCACTAGAGTAAGATAAGGAGGTGTACGTATGTGTGTGTGTGTGTGTGTGTGGTCATCAGATATCTATAAAATGTCCAATACTAGCAGTCAATGATATGGTTTCCTATGGACAGAATGTGTCCTCTATGAATCAAATAAATAAAAACAAATTTAAAATTTAGAAAAATAAATAAATAATATGAGAAGCCCTGGTAAACCAATAATAATAATGGTTTTAAAACAAAAAAATGGATAATACCTGCCATTTGAAGAAAGTCTGGCTGTTCTGGAAGTGAGGTCCATAAAGCCATTTAAGCGTCATGAGAAAGTTAGTAAATTGATTCCCATGGTGAATAGTATTACTTGTTTGCAATTTTTTTTTTTTCATTCTCTTCCCTTGCTATGGCTTCCTTACCTCATTGGCTTTCATCTTGACCATGGCTTGTCTTTTGGGATCTGAGACCCAATTTCCATCTTGTGGAGGTGAGGTGGGTGCTTCCCTATGCGTCCAAGCAAAGCTCTGGACACAAGCTTGGTATTTTACAGTTCAACTCAATTCTGACACTATCTACATGGAAGTAGCATCAGATCTCACAGGTTAAGGGTTCGGTCCTGCAAGACCATCCCCCAGACCCCAGAA
This sequence comes from Pteropus medius, assembly GCF_902729225.1. Taxonomy (NCBI): domain Eukaryota; kingdom Metazoa; phylum Chordata; class Mammalia; order Chiroptera; family Pteropodidae; genus Pteropus; species Pteropus medius. Next base: position 402,134 of record NW_024342644.1, on the reverse strand, counting down.
ACATGCTTTAGATGCCAGCCGAAAGCCCAGATTCTTTCCTGTGTTTCTGACCCATTGGCTATAGATTGGAGGTTCCAACGAGCCCCTCTAACTCAGAATTCCAGTCGCAAGTCCAGGTTATTACCTGTGCTTCTAACTGACTATAAATCAGAGGTTCCCACAACTCTCTCCTTGCACTTGATCAGTTTGTTAGAATGGCTCACAGAACTCAGAGAAACATGTTACTTACTAGAGCATCAGTTTACTGTAAAAGGACATAACTCAGGAACAGTCAAGTGGAAAAGTTGCACAAGGCAACATGTATGGGAAGGGGTGCAGAGCTTCCATGCCCTCTCTAGCTTTTCCACCGTCCCTGTATCTCCAGATGTTCACCAGCCTGAAAGCTCTCGAAACCCTGCCCTTTCAGATTTTACAGAGGCTTCATTACGGAGTCCTGATTGATTAAAGCATTGGCTCCTGGCAATAGATCCCATCTCCAGGCCCTCTCCCCTCTCTGGAGGCGGGGGTGGAGGAGGGGTGGTGGTAAGGGAGGCTGAAAGTTCGGAACCTCTAATAACATGATTGCGTTTCTAGGAAACTAGTCCCCCATCCCTGGGTGTGTTTTAAAGTCCCCTTATTAACAAATAACAAATAAAAAAAGACATTTTTATTACTGTCAACACTTAGGGAATCCCAAGGGTTTTGGGAGCTGTGAGCCAGGAACTGTGGATGAAAACCACAAATCACAGTATCACAACTTGCTTTGGTCAATAGAATGTGAGCAGCTTTGCTGTGAACGCAGACTTTAAATATGCTTGTGTGGTTTGACTTGGCTCTTGTACTTCTGCTATCTTCCAAGAGATGAGCATGCCCCACATATGTGCCGATATTAGACTGACTGATCTGTGGAAGAGTCTAGAACCTGATCTGATGTAGAAGTATTCCATTCAACCCATAGACCTGTCTACAGTGGGAAAAATACATGTTAATATTAGAAACCACTTAAATTTGGAGAGTTGTTAATTATGTAATATTTTTGAGGAAAAACATTGACCACTAAAATACTGTCTTAAACAGATATTCTTTACAGTTTCAAAGGATTTCTTTAGAATAGAAGCTAAATGTTATGTAAGAGAAGAACAAAGGTGTTCTATTGATGGCTGTGTCATAGCTTAGATGTTCCACTTAGCAAGTCAGAAGTTCAAAATTACCTGGACTAATTAAGAATTTCTTAGTAGCAATTGAATCATCAGCTGTTATTAGTACCATTTTTAAAAGTATAAGCTTTGGAGTCAACTCCCTTGAATGGTACCTTAATTCTGCCGCTTCCTAACCAGGTGAAGTTGAGCAAATTACTTGACTTCTCTTTTCTATTTTTGTTTCTCATTTTCTTGTAGAATAGAATTTTCTTCATAGGATAGTGAAGGTTTATGATAATTTAAATATTTATATTGTTTAAAAATTAGACATCATTAAATGATCATAACTTTTCTACACCTCCCTTGAGTGAAATTTTCAAAAATTTTCACGAAGCCTTCTTGAGTCCATTATGTTTTTTGTAATATTTTTGTGCCACCACAGCTGTTAGCATCCCTGGGGTGGTGGCACCCTGAGGAGAGGCCTGAATTTTCACCCTTTAACTTTGGTAGGCCTGTAATGTCCTGGAAATCTTTGATAATTTAAACTTATTTAATAAGCAATGCTAAAATCAAGTAACATTCTTGAGAAGACCATAATCTCTGAGAGTAATTTTAGATTGTTGTTGCTTTAGAAACTCTGAAAAAGGAGATAAAAGTGGCTATAGATTTCTCTAATGGAACATTTTCTCCGGCAAATATACTCTTTAACTGCATAGCAACATTTAACTCTCAAAATGTGTTAGCTCAAAATAGTGTTAGCTCATTTGGCCCTCCATAAGAAACTGTTTTGTCTGAGATCAGGTATCATTTTGATCAAGGCTTTTTATTAATATATATTCCTAGTCAACCTCATGTAGCCACTGTGTAGCAAAGATATGTTTCAGAAACATGGGTGTCTAATAATAAAGATGTTTTCTTCATGAGGTAATGTTCCTGAAATATATGCTGGATAATCTGTGACCCACTAAATCCATGAGGTAATGGGTCTGAAACACATGCCATAAACCACAGAAATTTCTTCATGGGAAAACTAGATATAGATTATTGTATTTCTCTGAATGTTAGGGCAGTCAAGATGACAAAAACGTTTTTTTCACTTTTCCCCTTTTCTTTCACAAAGATAAAGTTAACATTGCCCATTATTTCAGAAGAAAATATTTATTTAAAAAAATCTTTCTGCAAGGAATGAAGTAAAAACAATTTGACAGTTTGAAATGTGGAAAATGTTGTGAAAATTGCCCCCTCATGGGTGCATCTTTAAATGACTAATATGAGTTTTTATTAATTAAATTACAGAAATCAGAAAATGCTTCACTTTGAAGGAAAAAGCATTAATATAAAATCGAGACCAATTGATTTAAAAATAAATATATTTTCCTTAGAGAGATTCATCTTCTTGCCAATAAATATTCCTTCTAGAGGGACAAGAATGAAGCTACTTTAAACACAAATATGTAAACATGCTTACACACATACTTCAAGAATCTTAGTAACCAACTGGTTTAAACCCTTCATTTCGTAGATGAGACAAAGAACTAAAATTTTTACGTGCCATCTGTGATAGTTTAAAATACATTCATATATATATTTTAAAAAGCTCTCCTCAAAAGCTGGAGCCTAATTGTTTTGTCCTTGAAAGTAAGACAAACTAGCGATTTACTTCTAAAGAATAGAATGTGGTCGAAGTACAGGACTTGTGAGATTAGGTCATACATGGCCTTGAAGCTTCCTCCTTGCTTGCACTCCTTGATTGCTTGATCTCGGAGAAGCCAACTGCCACATTCTTGTCAGTGGAGAGCCAATGGAGTGTGGTGGGCAAAATTCTAGGAAAGCCCCAAGCCTCCCATCGCTGGTGTACACATCCTGTATGATCCCCTCCACTTGAGTATGGGCAGAATTTGGGAATATAATTGGATATTACCTTCATGATCAAAGATTATATTAAAAAAGTGAAGGGATAGCTACTCCTATGATTACATCATGTTATTTAAGTCTGTCATAACAGATTGGGGAGAGCTTCTCCTGCTGCCTCTGAAGAAGTAAATTACCATGTTATGACTGGACCTGAGGACAGCCTCTAGGAGCTCAGAGAAATGCCTGGCTGACATCCAGCAAGAAGACAGGAATCTCATTCCCACAGCCATAAGGAGCTGGATTTGACAAACGACTTGTATGAACTTGGAGAAGAACCGTGAGCTCAAGATGAGAACATAGCCCAGCCAACATCTTGATTTTCAGCCTCAGAAGAGACCACGAGCAGAAGAGCCAATCAAACCTGTACCCTGAATCCTGACATATGGAAACTCTAAGATAAATTTATGTTGATTTAAGCCAGTAAATGTGTAGTAATTTCTTGTATTACAATAGAAAACTAATACAGAAAGGGACCGAGGCCTCCTGCTAATGACTGGCATAATGAGAATTAACCATTTTAGAGGTACATCCTCTAATTACAGCCAAGCTCTCAGAAGACTGCAACCTGGCTGACATCTTAACTGGAAGTTCATGAGAGAGCCCAAGCTAGAACCACCCAGCTAGGCTGCTTTATTAATTATATTTTTTATATTTTATGATGTTTGGACTTCTTGAGGGGCTTAGCTGTCTGGAGAGAGACTGCCCCTCCCAGGGCTTGTTAATCCCTAGAGATAATAAACAACTCATCTGAGCACACAAACATATTTCATATGTAAACCAAGCTATCAGCACCCATACCCCTAATTACCTCCTTTATATAACTCTGACACAGCAAGCCAATATTTCTTCTGCCCTATACCAACCCAGGCAACTAGAGACCACCTATATAGCCCAGAGCCCACTGACATTATTCTACTAGACAATCTAAAGCTGTAGCCCTGACTTTCTCACAGAAAACATTATGAAGGCTCTGCCTTCTCCTTGGTCTGGTTTCTGCTGCCTGACTGGCCCTACTGTTTCTCCATGTGGCTCTACATGGGTGGACATACTCCACTTCTCTTGAGAAATCGAAGTGATAAATTCTCCTTTCAGTACTGTTAGCCTCTCTGTGTTGTCACTTAGTCATCTCCATAAATTAAAATCCCTTGAGTATTTTTTAGTCCAAATGCCCCCTAATTTCTGATGCACAAAAACTGTGTGAGATGATCAATATTTACTCCTATTCTACACTGCTAAGTATTGGCCTAATTTGTTATGCAGCAATAGATGACTAATACACCATCTTTGCCACTATTCATTGGCAACGCCAGAGAGTCCAGGTCCCTGACCTGAATGGAGGGCAAAGTAGCGAAAAGAGCATAGGCTCTGAACTCAGTCAGATCTTAGCTTAAATAAAAACTCTGCTGCCTTGTTTCTTTTTGAGTGTAGTCAAATTCCCTTAATATCACTGAGGCTCAATTTCCTCATCATTAAAACTGAAAAAAATACCTCAATCATCAGTATTTTATGAAATTTTTGAAAAGTGAACAAAGTAAAGCTTATAAAGGACTCTGTATGGAGTTGAAGTTCAGTAAATATTAGTTCTTCTTTCTAATCCGGCATTCTCTCCATTGCCATCGTAACACCCAGTTAGTAATCAATCGCTAATGCAAAGAAATGTCAGTCCTAAGATCTCTGACAACATTTCTTTGCATAAGCAGGTAACATTTGAAGAAAATTGTAAAGGGCTAGGATAGGAATCAGAAAAAGGAAAATAACAAGAGATCAACATGCATATAAGCAAAAAGACAAATCAACATCTTGGAAAGTTTCAGTATCTATTTGAATATATTTTATAATCCTAGGTCGCAGAAGTGAAAGGAGTCAGTTAGTTCAGATAGAGCCTGAGCCATCATGCCAGATCATCGCTATTCTGAAAAAGTGGTGGAAAAAGAGGTGGAATACAGTGCTCTTCTATTGCCACACATGTCCTATCTATTGCCAAGACCTCCATCTCTATCTTCCTGTCTTTTCAGTGATCTACTCTTTCCTGAGAGATATATAATAAAAGAATGAGTAAGTGCCAGTTAGCCCACTTATATATTATATCCCTTTATCTAATAAATCATGTCAGCAAGACGTATCAAAGATGACTCTCCAGGATTTTGTATATAGTTGAAAATAAAATATAATTATGAAATTAAAAATAAAAACCATGAGATAAAGACAGACAACTAGACCTCAATTGCCCCCCTAATTAAATCCCAAAAGGGTGCTTCAGACTGGTTATTTTTCAAAATCTTAATGAATTCTGATATTTAACTTTTCTTCAATGCTGGAAGTGTGGAAATACAAAACTCCCTACACTATATATAAAATCAGTTTTTCTCGTCTTCTGGTTTGTGCTATCAAAGAAATCTTTTGCATTGCCAAATGTCAAAAATGTTTTCCTCTATGTATTCTAGAAGTTTTATAATTTTGATATTTGGCTTATGATCCACTTGCATTTATTTTTGTATATGTATTAATTAATGTGAATGACCAATTATTCTAGCACCATTTGTTGAAAAGCTATTCTTTTCTTATTGATTTTTTGGGCAACATTGTAAAATAATCAAATGGCCATATATTGGTGGGTCAATTTTTGAATTAATTATTCTGTTCCATTGATCTATATGTCTGTCTTTATATCAACACCATACAGTCTTGATTACAGTAGATTTATCATAAGACCTGAAATCAAGTAATACAAGTCATCCAATTTTGCTCTTCTCATTAAAAATCATTTTGATTCTTCTATGTGCTTCGTGTTATGTAAATTTAAAAATTAGATTGCTGATTAATTGATAGAAAAATTGTGTCAATGTTAATATGACTTTCTTGTGTTAGATTTCCTAAGGATATTTGTCCTTATAATTTACCCAGAAGCAAATGACTCAAAATGTAGGCTCATGCCATTCTCTTCAGGTAAAAGTAAAGTTTCAAATGTTGTCAGAACATTCTAATTAAATGAACCTTAGAAATGTTAAATCACTTGAGGGAGGAAAAGTCAGTTTTTGTATATTTGTTTTTTAATGTTATACTATAGTTGGGAGAATTGACACCTTAATTATAGATGTCATATTTTATTTATACGGAGATTTCCAATCTGTAAACACTGTTTATGTCTTGAATGGTTTAGGTCTTTAATTTCTCTCAGCAATATTTTATAATTGTAAGATGCATATATTTTTAAAAGCTTTATCTAAATTTTTACATTAAATTGCTATCATGTATGTTCTTTTAAACTTTAATTTCCAATTTTTCATTGCAAGTAAATAGAATTGCAATTGATTTTTATACAAAGCTTGCATCCTGTGACAACTAAACTCCTTAGTTCTAGTAGCTTTTCTTTAGTGGATGATCATGTTCTTTGTATATAAATAGATCTTTGTTTTTCTTTAAAATCTATATACCTTTTATCTTATCATTTTTTGCCTTGACCAGGCCCCTAGTACAAAATTTTCTAAAAAGTAGTAAGAGTGGATACTTTTGTCTCCTCAGTCTTTGATCAATAATACGCAATTTATCATCTTTGCGAATGTTAGTTGTAGATTTTTCACAGATATATTTTATCAGATTGAGAAAATGTTGAATTTTATTAAAGGTTTTTGCATATTTATTTAAATAATCATATGATTTTTTACTTTTAGTCTATTGATATGATGAACTACATTGGTTGGTTTTTCAAATATTAAGCAAATTTTATCTCTGGAACAAATCCCATTTGATCATTTTATATTATCATTTTCTTATATTTTTCTGCACTCGATTTGATTCTATTTTCTTAAGATTTTTTTTCATTATATCTGTGTCTGATTTTATCAAAGTAATGCTGGCTCATTAAATAATTTGAGAAGTGTTTGCTTTTCCTTCCTTCCTTCCTTCCTTCCTTCCTTCTTTCCTTCCTTCCTTCCTTCCTTCCTTCCTTCCTTCCTTCCTTCCTTCCTTCTTTCTTTCTTTCTTTCTTTCTTTCTTTCTTTCTTTCTTTTTTTAAAGAGTTTGTTTAGAAGTAGTGTTGTTTTCTCTTTAAATTTTCTGGTAGGAATTGCTGGTAAAGCCAACTGCCTCTAGATACTTTTTTTGTAGAAGATATTTTTTTGTTGTTGTTGGAATTATGAAATATATTTATTTATAGGACCATTCAGGTTATCTATTTCTTCTTGAATTAAATTTGGTACTTTGTTTCTTTTAAGGAATTTTTCCATTTTATCTAAGGTACTGAGTTTATTGTCATAAAGTTGTTCATAATATTTTCTTATTGTTCTTTTAATGTCTGTAAAATCTATAGTAATATCTTTCATTTTATTCCCGATATTGGTAATTTTTGTCTTCTCTTTTTCCCTCTGGCCAGAGACTTATCAGTCTCATTGATCTTTTCAAGAATCAGTTTTGCTTTTATTGTTTTTTTTTCCTATTTTGCCTAGAAAACAGAATTTTAATATTTGATTAATTTCTTATTTATTTTATTTTCTTCCTCCTGCTTGCTTTGGATTAAATATGGTTGTCTAAGAGTCTAACTTAAGAAGCGAGAAATAAATAATTAGTTTGAGGCCAGTTTTTTCTGCTTTAAGGAAACATTTGGAAATATATGAATTCATCTTAAAATATGGCGTTAACTTCATCCCGCAAACGTTGATATGCTTAGTTTTTATTTTCATTTAGTTTATTAACAAAAAAAAAACCCTGTGATTTCTTCTTTGACCTATGAGTTATTTAAAGTGAATTATTTGACTACTAAATATTATATGATTTTCTAGGTATCTTTTCTGATATTGATTTCTAATTTAATTCCATTGCTATCAGAAAGCATATTTTTTGTGTTCATGTGACTCACTTTTTAAAAAATAGATTGACACATCTTTACGATCAAGTGTATGGTCTATGTCAGAGAACATTCCACGTGCATTTGAAATGTATGTGATTTTGATGTGAGTGTTAATATTTGAGTTTTAGTTTTTGAGACAACCACTCTTCCACTCCCTAGTGCTGATTGAAACATTAAAAAGAAATGGAGTGAGGTGGGGTATTTTGAGGGAAGAAGAATTCTAGAACTTTAAAATGTGAGCTGTTAAAAAAAAAAAAAAAATGGCTACATTAAAAGAGAAATCCCTGGCTGAAAGTTAGGTGGATAGGTGAGGATATTTTTTCATCCTCAAATGTAGTAAGAGAGGGAGATATATGAATGAAGATTTGGTGGAAGAACATTGGAACTTGTCACTGATAACATATTAAAGGTAGTTCTGTTAGATAATGTATTAGTTTTCTATTGGTGCTGTAATAAATTCTCATATATTTGGTGTCTTAAAAACATGTATTATCCTACAGTTCTGTAGGTTAGAAGTCTGATATGGATCTTACTGGCTGAAAATCAAGGTGTCAGTAGAGCTATGTATTTTTCTAGAAACTCTAGGGGAAAATACATTTTTTTTGCCACCCAGCAAGAGGCTGCCCAAATTCCTTGGTTTGTGGCTCCATTTCTCCATCTTCAAGGCCAACAACACTGCATCTCTTTAAACATTCCCATATTCACATGTTGTTCTAATCATAGCCAGTAAAGGCTGTCTACTTTTAAGGACTTTGTGATTATATTGGGGCCGCTCAGTTAATACAGGATAATCTCTGCATCTCAAGATTCATAATTTAATCACATTCACCGTCTCTTTGCTATTGTATTGGAGGGACCATTATTTTACCTACCACATAGTTTTTATATATGCATTTTTAAGCAAAATACAGCACAGTTGACCCTTCAACAGCGTGAGGTTAGAAGAGCAGAGCAGTCAAAAGTCTGCACAAAATTTAAGTAAGCTCCCCACATGCATGGATTCTCTACTGCAGATCGAAAATACTGTTTTCAGTTTGCAGTTGGTTGAATCCGGAGTGCAAAACCCTGGAGATACAGAGTCAATTGTATTTATTGAAAAAAAAAAAATCTCTGTATAAGTGGACCTGCACATTTCAAAACCATGTTTCTCAAGTGTCAACTATATAGTGTTTTTAATGGTGCTTCTAAATTTGATTCATTGTCAAATTTGTGCCTCCATGAAGGAAGGTAAAAGACAATTAAGCAAATAAATTTCCTTGGATTGTAGATGTGATGTCAAAGAATGCAAATGTGACACGTTGAAATCACTCCGAGGTCCTTTGGCCATAGGTGCTTCTGACATAAAGCTCTATGTGTAAATAAAGCAGAGGAATTGTGATGGAGAACAGCAGTTCTGTTGGATATGCCAAGGAAGTGCATCTTGGGCTACTGGAAAATCTGTCATAAAGTCTGTTGACACTTAAGCAATATGAAGCTCTGTCTTGTTAAATTCAGTTTAATCTTCTGGTTTCTGTGGCTATCCTTATATCCCCACTCCACCCTACCCCCTCCTCCTTCCAAGCATCATGTTCCAATGGGGGAGGGAAGTGAAAGAGAATGTTTAGACAGTCATCATGGAGGTAACTAGCACATTTTATTTTGAATCCCTTCACAATGCACTAATTTGGCTTTAGAATGTTTTCTAAGTGGAGTAAGACTAGTCAAAAATCTTCTTCAACTCTTTGTCTTTTACACATCTCTATAATTTGCCCAAGATTCAGTAATTTTTCTCCATGTGGACAAGAACATTGTTTACTAAATAAATTTTTAAATATTTTTCTTCTAAAGATGGGATAAATGCAGTGTTGTAACTCATGGAAAATATATTAATATCCTCCTAAATGATCATGTATGGGCAACTCAGAAAAATTAGAAAAATAATTAACTCCCCATAGTTTGTGTCATTTGTGTATTTGGACTCACCTCCTTTCCTTATATTAGAATAATTAGAAGTTGTTCACAAAAACTAGAAAGTGTCTATTATAGCAGAAGCTGTTATTTGCTATCTACCAGAGGAAAGTACACTTGCTGGGACATGCATACATTGGGAAATCTGTTCTTACTCTTAAGTGCAATTCTGGCTGTATGCAAATAGAAATATGAATCAATGAGTCACTGCCTCATGTGGTTCTGTGTGTCACAGGAATGTCACTCTGACTGCCAGTCTCTAACTGGCTTCTCAATTAGAGAGCAACAGGTTAACTGATTTTCTGCTGTTCTATGAAATGTAATTGGTTACATGTCTATATCCATCAAATCAAAATTTGATTTGATTAGGGAACATTTAATATTAATGTTATTAATGTTTTAATGTATACTGGGGTACTTGATGTCTATAACTTTTATTCCTCATACCCATCTCATATCCCCAAACACATGTTTATATACAAATTTCTAGATTATCAAAAGCTTGCACCCTTAATAAATGCAGTTGTTTCAAATGGAATTGTAAAGGAAAACCAGATGGTTTAATAATTACAATATTGAAAGGCTATTACTAGGACATAATATAGGTTGAATGCCTATAATTTAACACCATAGATAATTAGAGGCTATATGTTTACAAAGCTGTTTTCCAATGACCCTTGTTTTATAAGTTTATTCATATACACAATGCATTAAAAGACACAAAAGTTTGAGAGCTATTTGCAAAAACTCAAACCAATCATGATTAAAATCAATGTGGAACCTATGTTTCATTTTCTACTTTGCTCTCTATTAGAACTTCTAAGTGTAGGCAGTAAGACGAATATAATGTAATTTTATCTTTCTTTTCCACTCCCAAACTATTTGGAGAAATTGTGATCTCAAGGATATTGCTATAAGTTAGGAATAGAGGGAGAAAGATAATTGTTGACAAATGCCAACATTTAAACTAATGCACAGAAATTGGATAATGTCTGTTTAAATATGTCTTTCCCCCTAAAGGAAACTTTATATCATGGTCTTTGAGATGAATAGATTTGTTACTAACCTGGTACCTGTACTCAACAGATAAAATGAGATGAACACACTCACTTAGAAGACCAGAAATGTATTTCCTGTATTATTATAAGTTCGTTTCTTTTTCTCAGAGAAAAATAAATGATCTATCTCTAATTTTTACACCTATCATCTCTCTATATCTAGACATATATTTAGATCTAGATATGATTATATAGTATCTATATAAGATAATAAAGCTAGATGAAGATGATAGATAGATAGATAGATAGATAGATAGATAGATAGATAGATAATAGAATAAGTGCACACACCCTCTTATAGAATGAATTCCCTTACATATAGGCCATGCCTAGATTAGAGGTATATGTGTGGTGTGTGTCTGCGTGTGTGTATGGGTGTGTATATAGTAAAACAAAGAAAATAATTTTATTTCTGTAGGTTTAAAATGTGTTTCTGACTAATAAAATGAATTAAGATGCCTCATTCATAGAAAGGCAAGCCACTCATTACAGCTTCTCTTTGGAATTTTGTTGAGAATCTATCAAACACAGAAATATTTATCATAATTTCAACTAATCTCAATAGCTAGTTGGTTTTTCTGCATTGACAAAATACTATCAGAACTCTGGAGTCCAATAACACTAGTCTTTGTAAAATGGTTTTGAACGATGAATCACATTGCTTAATATAGGAGCATACTTAAAAACAATTTCATGTAGCCTTGAATCAATAAATCAGGACAATATATAAATAATAATTTGGGGTGGGTAAACTGCTGAGAGCCATCTCCAGAGGGCAATACAAATAAAGCAAATGAAAAGGTCCCTGAAAATTGACAGAATTAAGGCAAAATGCAGATTCTTGAATTTTATAAAATGATTCGACAAAAGAATTTAGTTAAATATATATGTACACAAATGCAGGTACAGTGTGGCTTTAAAGTAATGGGACCTATTTAACCAATCTCACATACAAATGTGTTTATGTTTGGATGCTGTAAATTTAAAACTATCAACTTTCCTATAGACCGTTATGGCTCCTATCTTTAAACAGACACTTTTTATGATGAATTGGCTTAAAAGGATGTTGACCTGCTCTCTTCCTGGTTTCAGATGGAACAACTATGTATTTTTCAGCCAAGCTTAAAATAGGTCACACTGAAAGCTTAATGAGATTCCTTCTCATGAGGAACTTCTCCCTAAAGACTTTAAGGCCACTTTTCTAACCAAGAAGAGGAACTGTTCTTTACACCCGAACATTTGGATTCATTTTCTTAATAAATCATTATCCAGATGTTCTCCATGTGAGGCCAAATATTTGAATACTATTATTTTTTTATGCTTCACACCACATAAGCAAACTATTTCATGTGATAGTGTATGAACACAATAAAGATTGTGATTTAAAAAAAAAAGCTTAAAGAAAACTTTAGCTTTTCCTCCCTCAAGTGAAGTTTTAACATTTCTAAGACAGTTAATTTGAATGTTCTGATAACCTTTGAAACTTGACTTTTACATGAAGAGAATGGCATAAGTCTATATTTTGAGTCATTTGCTTCTGGGTAAATGACAAGGACAATATCCTTGGCAAATCTAACATAAGAAAATCATCTTTAATCACTGATGATTATATTCAGGAAATCTGAAATTTAAACAGTTTGAACACTAATGTCTGCAATCAAATAATCAAATAATTTGGCAAATTAACAATGTCCTCTAAATTACATCCTAAAGTAATTATAATACTTAAAATTAATTAAATTTTCAAAAGAGATTTTTTTTTCCCCCCAAATCAAGGGTTACCTGCATTAGGTACATTAATTCTTTTCAACTTTTTGGTCTGAGGGTTGGTACCAAACTTTTAAGATTCCAGTTATTAGTGTATATATTTTTATCTTTATTGATTTTATTGCCACAAGTTTTTCTGTATTTTTTAATAAAAGGCAAAGATATTCTATGTTAATATTGATGCAGAAAAGAATAACGAGGATTTATTTCAATAAGCGACCTTCACTGAAAACCACTGATCATCATTGTGTTATTTGCTTTTAATTAGTTTGATCATTTTTCCTGACCCTTGCTTTGGAAAAATACTATATGTTTTAGAAGAAGGACAGAGTTATTATCAAGACTTTAGTAAGATATCAACTCAGCAAGTGTTAGTTACATATCAAGGATTCCAATGATACATGGAATCCTCATGAAACAGGCAATCTGCAGATGCATCTGTGAGAAGGTGACAAGGAGCTCTTTTTAAAATAGGAAACGAGTTGATTAACTATTTAAAATGCTAGCAATTTTGGTCAAAGCTTTTAATCATGGCAATCATAGATAGTCTGAAAATTAGTTCGAGCAGTAATGCTCAAAATTCCATGGACTGTTTCTTGATACACTTAAGATCCCACTAGTAACCTCAAGCATTTGGACAATTAAACCAGAATCGATATTGCTACAGGGTTGGGGGGAGACACATAGTTGCTCACTTCATGGTTTAAACCTTGGATCCATCATTTGTTAGCGTGTGGCCTTACTTAACTACTGTACCTCTCTGTATTTTAGTTTCCTCATCTGTAAATGGGTAACAATCCCCATTTGCTAAAAGGATTAAATGAAATTACATGCTTTTCAGTGCTTTAGTGTCTAAGATCTAATACGATCTTCCTACAGAGTATTTTTAACATGGCAAGTGTATAGGTGCTGTAAACTCCTAAATTATCTCATCTCATGCCACTTAAGTTTCCTTAATGTCTCTCCATTACTTTTAAAGTGAATGCTGATATCTTTACGATAGCTCGTAAAACCCTATACAATCTGTCTTCTCCCCTAGTCTGTTATTTCTTTATCTTTTTTCCCTACAATATTCTCCTGGCTCAGCCTACTCTAGGTACCTTTTTCTTCTTGAGTCTTCATGAAGATTATAGCCATGCTCTTGCCTCAGGGCCTTTGCACTACATGTTCCCCTCCATTAGGTGATTTTCCTCCAAACAACCCACATGATTCACTTTCTCTCCTCCTTCAATGCTTGCCTCAGTTGTCACCTTTTCAATGTGGCTCTATTTAAAGTGACAGACTCATCCTTAGCCTTTTTGATTCTCTTTATTTTTGTCTGTTTGCCTCTGTAATGCCTGATATTCTCTAACACACTATGTAATTGATTTGTTATATTTATAGTCTGTTGTACTTTCCCTCACTAAAGTGTTGAATCATGAAGGTAGATTTTTTTTTGTGACCTTTTTTACTAATTCATCCCTTCACACTTAGAACAGTGCTTGGCATAAAGTAGGTACTCAAAAAATATTTGATTAATAAATAAATAAAGAATAAGTGGTAGTGAATTTTTGTATTTTTATTTGGCCTTATTTACTTCCTTATGACTTAGTTCATTGCCGTCTCTATCATTTTTTTCCAGGCTATGATATATGGCAAGTTAATCATTCTTCCCAGAAGATGCAGGCTAGTCAGGAGTCCAGGCAGCCTCCAGCTACCTCAGAACATGATCATTCCCCATTTCTCTGTACTTTCAAAATAGCTGCACAGATGTATGCTTTTGAGTGAGCATTCACGAGGCTCTAAGAACACTGTTTTCTTTGTCTCGCCAGGAGAAAAAAATTCAACATAACTCAATCTTTCCAAGTGTGACAGTTTTCCTCCTTTTCATGTCCTGCAATATAAAGTCAGCTCAAGATCCACTTTTCATCCATAGCTGACAGTGCCTGGGTCTCTGTGACTACACCGGACACTGTGACCACCAGCTGTGAGTAAAGCCTCTGATGAACTACATCTGATGAATTAACTGCTGCTAATGAGAAGAGACACACCACAGTCACAGAAAACATGCAAATCATATTGCAGGGTGGGATAAACAGTGAAGAGTTTAAAGATTATGTTCTCTTAAGTAAACGTCTGTAATTTACTTCTCTCCTCTTTCTTTTTCTTATAAATACAGAGATTATAAATTAGAAGATGACAGGGAGATGAAGGAGATGACAGATGGTCTCAGAGAGAAAATGTGAACAACAGTTGCTTTGTTTTCATTTGGGCAAACAAAATGAGAGAATCTCATACCACAGCATGTGAGGGACAGGTACGGGTGCTAAAGAATGATTTACAATCTTCTAATAAGCTTTTAGGGATAAAAATAGATGGCTGTGCGTGGGATTTACATAGCTCTACTTTTTAAGAAAAATTGAAGGATAAGTAAAACACATTACCCAGCAACAGGGTTGGGGAAGATACTTTCTTAAGTTACCATTTTACCAAGTTTAAAATCACTAAAGTGAATACAACGATGTATAAATAGCAATACATGAAAGTATTCCAATAGAATAGTCTCTGTAAGTAGGTGAGAATATAAGTAATCATTATATAGTTACAGCACAGTAATTGGTATGTGACTTAGCAATGTACTGAACTCATATATTATTGCAAATGCTTTATTAAGCTTCCTCTATGGGTGACACTGTGCTAAACTTTGTGGAAAAGAAGGGAAAAAAAGCCCTTGCCCTCAAGGAAGTTACAGTTGAATGTGAGAGAAAAGTAAGAAATGTAAGGATTTACCATGTAATGTGGTTACCATATAATGACAAGATAAGCCTGATCATTAAGAGAACATAGAGCGACTTTGGGGGCACCAATCTCAAGTGGGAAGACAAGCATGGTATATATTTCCAGGAGGATATTACATGTCAGCAAAATCTTGAGAAATGCCTAAATTGGAGTTAGCTAGATGAAGAAGGAATTGAGTGGGAGCGGATAGGATTAGCAAAAGGAGGAGCTTAAGCAAAGGGATGAAGGCAAGGAAGGGTCTGCTAGAAAGTGTACATAAGAGGCAAGAGCCAGGCAGCAGACTATGAAAGACTTTCTTTCTGTGCTGTCCTAAGGAGTTTGGATTTTGTATGGAAAGCTACTAAGAGAATTTACACAAGGAAAGGACATGATTTTACTGTTTTAAAAATACTACCACTGACAATACAGATAATGTATCAGAATTCAAGCAACTGCGTAGATGATGGTTTAATTTAATGAGAAAGAGAACAAAAAAAGAGTACACCCCTGAGAGGGCTGCAATTAGAGGCAAATTGATGCTGAATTCAGTTTGGGATTTGTTGCATTTCAATACTCAGGGAAATGTTTCAGAGAGTTGGAAAGAGTTTGAGTTTAAGGGAGAGATTGAACTTATGAAAGAGAGTTGAGGTCATAAAACTCTTCATCACAGCACGCATGGCCTCTTGACACGTTTTTTATTTTCTGTCTTCCTTTACAGAAATAACATCATTGAGGGCAAGAACTTGGCTTGTTTCTGGATTCTCAACATCTAGAAATTGACATCTAGACCTGTGCCTGGATCACAGTGGGCACTCACGAAATATTTTCTGAAAAGATTAATTATTCAGAATTGTAGTTGAAGATGTGTTTGGATAAATTCACCTCTTATAGAGAATGGAAATGAGAGAAGACATAGAGTGGAATTCTAAGAATAGGTGAATGATGTCATTTAATGCTGAGAAGAAAGCACTGGGAATGAGGAAAAATAAGAGACAATATCATTGTAAAAAACAATAAAAGAGATTGTGGAAAACTACTTTAAATGTCATAGTGCACTAAGAAGGAATTTATTAATGACCTTAGTAAGAGGTCCAGTGTGATTCCAGTGCATAGATGGAAATAGAGCTTGAGTGCTGAGAACTGAGGGGTTAAATGAGGCGAGAGTATCATTATTTTTAGACACATGCGATATAGAAAAGTGTCAGCAATAGGCATTCAGAAATATTGAGTCAAGGAAGAATTTTATGTCTATGTATTTTTTTTTTTATTGGAAGCTGTTTAGTTATGGTTAAGTGAGGGATTAGCAGTGAAGCAGAGATTTAAAAAAGGACCGATTGTTAACTGGAGGAAGAAGATCTGTGGAGGATGTGAGACCAGGTCCGTTTTATTGCTAGCTATATCCTGAGTTGCCTACAAGCACAAGCTACATAGAAAACACTCTGTAAATCCTTATTAAGCAAATAAATACTCTATTTCTTTTAACTTTTTTAATTAAATTTATTGGGGTGACATTGGTAATAAAACCATATAGATTTCAAGTATACAATTTAATAATACGTGATATGTATATTGCACTGTGTGTTCACCACCCGAAGTTAAATTTCCTTACTTCACCATATGTTTGATTCCCTTAACTTTTATCTACTTCCCTTTTTCTCCCCTTTCCCTTTGGTAATTACTAAACTATTGTCTGTAATGAGTGGATAAAGAAACTGTGGTACATATATACAATTGAATATCACTCAGCCATAAGAAAGGATGAAATACTTCCATTTGTGACAACATGAATGGATCTTGAGATTATCATACTAAGTGATATAAGTCGGACAGAAAAAGTTGAGAACCATATGATTTCATATATATAGGATAAAAAACTGAAAGCAACAAATGAATAATATCTTATTGATGAGATGATGAAATAAGTGAATATATAAAGTTCAGGATCAGGAAACATATAGAATATTAGCTTTTGATTATTAAGGTGACTTTTCTGTCTCTTTGTCTTACTTCTCCCACGTAATCACAGCTTGAAACCCACATATATTTGTTCCTCTTTTCTAGATATTAAGGGCTAATGGCTTTCTGGGCCTTTATCTCCCTTTCTTTTCTAAATGCATGTCTTTGGCGTTCTTCTCTCCCTACATAAAATTAGACATGATATGAACACACATCTGTCTCCACTTTCCCTCTCCTCCAGCTTAAGTTCTTTTGTTCCACTTGGCTCCATGCCTTGCATAACGCATTGTGTTTTACTTACATGTGTACATCTTTAGATCTAGTAAGACAAACCACCCTCTTTACAAACTCACCCACTCTCTGCCTGGCTTCCCTGACCCACTTGTGAGCACTGTATGGATTATCTGAGATTTCTAGGCAATCTTTCTTGTTTTGCAATCAAACCTGCTCCCTGTCTCTTATAAAAGCATGTGAAGATCTCATCCTCCTTTATGAAGTTATCAAAGACTCCTCACAAAATGTTCACTCAATGGTATAATCATTGTTTTTCCATGGTGACACACAGGACTATGACATTTATTAGCGTACCTGCCCCTCAAAGGTTCACCTGGAAATGCTGATCAGTTTCTCAAACATGTACTGTAACTTCTCCCTTTTTTCCTACTCGTAGTAGATGTGAATAAGAATTATGCTATATGGACAACACTAAATTATCTCTAATTACATAGTTTCATAAACTTTAACATAGTTATGAGTATCAAATATTTTTGTATAACCACACCAATATTCTAGACTCTAGGAATAGGTTAAAACACAATTAAGGCAGACAAGTATTTTAAAGGAAAGAAAACTTTATTCTATATGGCTGCAGACTTCACCTTAAATCCCCACCAGCCATCTTGTCTATTAAAAATTTTAGCAATGAGAGGATTTAGATAAGATGTCCCTCACAAATTCATCATCAATCCCAGAATAGCAATCCAAAGCTTATGCCTTGTTTCTGATTGAAGTATGATGTGGATAAGGTTGATTTATGTTACAGAAGTTCTATTATTTATTATTGCATAGTAAATTTTCCTAAGCCATAGACATTTAAATAAAAAAAAATTTAAACTGTCTCGCTCAATTTCTGGAGATTAGGAGGAATACGGGAATAGCCCAAAATCTCTCATGAGGTTTCAATTAAGATATCAGCTAGGGCTGCAGTTTTCTAAAGCAGCGGTCCCCAACCTTTTTGGCACCAGGGACTGGTGCTGCTATGAGTATCTAAGGCCTGATGATCTGAGGTAGAGCTGAGACAGTGATGCTAGTGCTGGGGAGCTGCTGCACATACAGATGAAGCTTTTCTTGCTCACACCGCTCACTTCCTGCTGTGCACCCGGGTTCCTCACAGGCCACAGACCGATACCAGCCCGCAGCCCCGGGGGTCGGGGAGCCCTGATCTAAATGGTGATGGGGGGCTGACGCTGTGCTTCAAGGTGGCTCACTCTCATGCCTAGTGAGTTAGTACTTGTTGGTGATAAGAGGCCTCAGTTCTTCATAACATGGACCTCCCCCATTTGGCTGCTGGAGTTCCTGGAGTGAGTGGTACAAGAGAGCAAGGCAGAAGCCTCAATGTCTTTTATGCTTAGCCTGGGGTCATACTCCAGCATTTCTGCAATATCTTAATAGTTACACAGGTCAGCATCGTTCAGTGTGGGAGAGGACTCACAAAGGCATCAATACCAGGACCTGAGGATCTCTGGAGTCCTTTCGACTTTGACGGAAGTTTAGAATTTTATAGAATTGATATGGTGGGAACTACACATATGCACATAGAGGCATTCTTGTGTATTTAAATATTTTTAGATTATGGGTTCATATGTCTGTTTTTCCTGCCAAGAGTCCTCTTATAATAAAGATGCCTTGATTACCCCAAACTCTTTACACTCTCATAATACTTACCTTAGAGCCTTCACTATAATTAGTGCCCAATAAAGATCTATTGATAATAAAAAGAAATATGCATATGTATGTGTGTGTGTGTGTGTGTGTGTAGATATATATATATATATATATATATATATATATATATATATTTGCTTTTAAGGATTTCAGATGGAAACAAGTCCAGATTTGTTTTCACGTTAGCTCTGTCAGTTGGCTGTATTAACTCCAAATGCCCACTCATGATTTCAAGGGCATAATGGATATTGCAGAGACACTCAGTCCTCCAAAAACATTGAAACCCCTGTCAGAATGTGGATAACAGATGTGTATTCCTGACACTAGGGACTGTGCTGTACTTCTGGATTAGATGCTCATTAAGGAAAAGTGATGGAGATGAGCCTTATACTCAGGATTTACCACTAATGCTTTCCAGACCTATCAGAATCCTCTCCACTTATTTTTCTCCACTAACCTTAAGAGACTTAAAAACCATCCTGGGAAGTCTGAGATTAATTTTGAGTCTCACTGATGCAGAGAATTTGTCATCTAATCTTCTAACTGACTTGAAGCAGAACAATGGCCTAAAAAAAACCTCATTCGTGTTACATGTGTTCATTTGCCTTGAGCAGAGATATGTCACCCCAAAAAATGGCTACAAGCATATTAGAGCAGTGATCAGCATTACTTCATCCCCATACCACTGCAGTAACATTGTACTATAACAGGCCAGCAAGGACTTAGAGTTCAGGGGCAAATCATTCAATGCATCTATGTCTTTGTTGCCTACTTGCCTTGTAAAAATAGAGATGATGGCTGACGTGTCTTACAAGACTCTTGTGACAAATAGCTAATAAAAATCCAGGCAAAGCACTCTATAAATACAAAACAGTACTATACGAAGCATGCTATGACATAACAATATAGTCTGAGAGGCTTACATGCTTTCAGGATAATTTGGAGAGTTCGGCAATGTCCTCAATGTCACTAAGGCTTGAGTAACCATGTCTTCGAAAAATCCATTCTATGCTTGACCCAGATTATGTGGATCCACCTTATCACTTTTTTTTTTTTGTGGTAAAATCAATGTTGTTTAACTGGGTCAGGTTGCGCAGTACCAGTGCCAATGAAACATGGTGAGTCAGGTAACGACAACAACAACAACAAAAATCCAGACCAATTTGGTCACACTGATAGACTTTGGGTCCTGGTATCTGTTTACTTGGCCCTTTTGGCTGCCTTTGAATTCTGCTTTGTGAATAATGACACCTTGGATTTATCTTCTAGAGAAGACTATTGGCTCTTAACCAAAATATTTTCTAGATTTTTCTGTATATAAGATAACTCTTGAGTGACTTGCTTATGCACTTCTATTCCCCATAAATAAGGGCATATTTTATTGAGTGAAAAATATCAAAACAACTTCTCCTGAGGAAGTAGAATGGAAATGTCAAGCTGTAATAATATTTAATTTTGTAACACCTTATCCTTTCCTTATAAATATGCTTTTTGACAACACATTTTTACTAAATTAAAATTTACTTTATTCTGTAATATTGGAAGAGGAAAATAGGGAAGAATTGTGTCAAATCTTCTATAATAAAGGGAAATTGTTTGGAATATAGCCCAGTAACATAAGAGGACATCAGAATTGGAATCCCAGTTTTGCTATTAATGGCATAGAATGGACAAGTAGCTTATTATTCTAATTTCAGGGATAAGAAAAATGAGACAGAGATATTAACATCTACCTGTGTATGAGCATTAAATTAGATAAATTTGGGTCTCTATTTTGAGCATTTTAAAATCAGCGATGGATTTGGGCTTTTTAAAAATTAAATGGGCCTATCCAAATGTGTGATTAAGAATTTTCAAAAGTATATTGTGTAGTATTTACAGGAAGATGCGAATGCATTTTAAATTAATCCTTGATCATGTTTTCATTTTTTAAAACTTGTTCTGCCTCATTTTCTCTGTGATAATAACTGTAATTATATCCATTCCTCATTATAAAGCTGCTCCTTTTTCTTTCTTGACATTCTGCTTTCACTGACTAATGGTGGTAAAGCTATTCCTGAGATTATTTATAAAATTCAGGAGATTGCAAAGGAATTTTATATGCCAGCTGCGTTATATGCATTATTCTAGTTTTCTTACCTACAAAATAAATTTGTCAAAATTAATGTTTGTAACATAAGCTAAGTACAAACTTCTATATGTGTTATTTTCTGAGCATGAAGTCAAAATTGTCCTATCTAATTTAACCATTGTTTCACCATTATCTTTCCTTAAAACATCAAGGTAAATTTTACTATTCCTCTTCTCTATTTCTTCCCTTAATCTTTGCAATACTTCTGGGAGGTTTTTTTGTTTGTTTGGTTTGGTTTGGTTTTAATTCCCTTTCCCCTCCTTTCCATGCCTGGAGTCTGTAGTAAAGATTTGAGATGGAAAACATTTCACTTTCAGTCTGGCATTTCATAGTTAAAATTAAACTTTTCATTAAAGGGAGAAATGTAGAACACTATTCACCCTTTTAAGGCTGGAGGAGCATGCTTGTGGAAAGAAATAACTTTTCATATTTGGTTATAGATAGATAATCATGCGTTTATAATCAATAGAGATACTACATATGTCATTTATCCATTTCTTATGCATTGCCCATTGAAGATGACCTCTGTTTCCTGACACAGTTTCAAGTCAATGATTTCATAAGAATGCTCCTGTATTCCTACATTATTTTATCAAGTTGCACATCAGTTTATCATTTTCTCTCTTATACTTTTAACCTTTCTTTTATTTGAAGTAATTGTCTAGTTCATGTAAAACTATTTACTTTAGTTATTTTAATTACTTTAAAGGGAAATGAATTCTAATGTACCATGATCTTTTTCTATCTTTTATAGATTCAAAATACATTCCACTATTATAAAAACCTTCCCCTACCTAGCTCATATCACCTCCTCACTCTTACTCGGTCTCCTAACTTATTGAATGTACTTATATTATTGCGTTCCTTTTTAGTCTATATTATAATTAAGTGTTTTTCTAATCTGTTCCCCATAGTAACTATGAATTCCTTGAGGGCATGGATCCTGTCGTATTCAATTCTATTTTTAGCATGTAACAATGTGAGCGGCCATAATTATATCAATAAATTTTTCTTGATGTATAAATAAACAAATGTCAGCTAATTTTTACTTATAAAGATGAAGTTTTATTTATTATCATTATTGCTTTTACTCAATCTCATTTACTTTGTTTCTAAATAACTACATCAACAAAAATGACAATTAACAAATTCTTTCTTAGACTAATAACAAAGTTTAAAACTAATTTTGCTATATAGTTTATTTTTTTATTATTTGTTTCTATATACTTAATTTCCTTCCAAAGAAATCTCTGAACTAAATGTCAATTTATCAAATTTATAATAGTTATGTTTAAGATATTCTTTAAATCTCAGCAACTAGTCTTGGTGGAAACTAAATTACATCTAGAATATTATAAAATCCTTCCATTTAAGGATACCTTAGAGTTTATCTAATTCATTTTTTAATTGATAATGAAACTCATTTAGATTGATTGATATTTATGAATCCAGAAAAGATAGGCAAAGCATTAGTTTATTTTATTCATTCCAAAGAGAAGGTGTGGGAATAAAGTAGAACACATTTGACTTTTTGGAACTAAATTCATGTTTATAAGACTGAGAAGTCCGGACCACAGTATGATTTAGTGGTAAAGTATTAGTCTAGATAAAAATTAAATCTCAATTACCCACCATACTAACAGTTTATTTCTCATTCACACAAATTTGATGCATTTGACTTTTCCTCATTCCAGACTCAATATAGATACTCCAGAAATGGACACAGCAGTGTAAGCAACCATGTAGGTAGCATTCCAGCTTTAATCACCTTGGACCAATACTATATGTGTCATTTTTGGCCCACTTTATTTGGCTAAAAGTAATCATACGGGCCTGCCAGAACTTACTCTTCCTGGTCTCTGTCAAGTCATCCTTCCTGATTACCATGCATTAAATGCATTAAATAAGTCGAACAGATTGCGCTCTCTCCAAGGGAGCCAACATAAAGGCCATCCAGTCTCTGTATCCAGTTCAAAACGCATAGTCACTAATTGTACCCAGTAAGGAAAAAAAGACCATAAATGTGAATTCACTGGCAATCTCTATCACAGATTGTTTCGATCAAGTATGTTACATTGAATTCTCTTCACAATCAAAATACTGTATTGAACCAAATTTTTACATATCACAATTCAATTATCCGTAGATACTAAAAACAACAAACAAACTTAAAATGATGGCATTGCTTTTTTAATCAGTTCTTATAGAATATGTCAATATTATTAGTTTATATCCTTAGAAAAACTAGATATAGTCAACCAAGTTTTAATATCTATTGAGCCTTTGGCTTGCTTAACTGTTGTATTTTATTTTATCTTTTCAGTAAAAACTAAATGTACATCTAAGAAAAAATTGAGGTCACTTCACTAGTCATGAATTGGTCCTTGTATCTCTCATTCACGTGCTGCTATCCCAAATAAGAAAATAAAAGAAGTACCACTGAAATTCATACCTTTTCTTATGGAGACTCTGAACTAATAAAATTCTACAAAGTAGCCTGAAAATAACTTGCTACAAGGTTTTTGCTTTCTTTCATTTTAAATCAGATCTTCATAATATCTGTGAAAGTCAGAAGCTGCAAACTTCTGATAGCTCCATAGAAGTGTATGTTTTAAGATTTTTCTTCTCTGAGCTCTTTGATGCTGAATTAAACACAGAAGTGAAATATTTCTGAGTTTACATTCTATTAAAATGTAGGCTTAAACCAATTTGCAAAAATCAGCTATAAAATAGTAAGGTTAGAGAAATGATTATAATATCATTTGACACCCATTTAGGAAAACAGCAGCTATCAGGCCATATCTATCACTTAGAACTTTTCTAAGAATAACATGCAACACCAAATAGATAAATCTGAACTTTTAGTCTAATAGTTTTTCCTTTAAGGGATAAACTATATTTTAAAATGTAAATAAGACCCCAGCATTGAATTAAGAAGTGGCTTAGTAAATTCAAGTGACACTAGTGTCTTCTCTACAACCCAGGAAAATTTATTTTCTGTCCCTGCCTTTGTTTATTCATATGTAAAAGTCATTTTTGTAGCATAATTTTTTAATTGTTATAACATAATTGGGAAACATATATAGGACCTAATTTCTAATAGCACAAAGTTCTAAGAACTTTGAAAAATAAAAATAATTTAATCTAATAATTTGTCTCATTCTACAAAAAAATAAATAAACAAAAATAAAAATGAGGGGGTCTTATAATGAAACATTGAGAACCAAAAAGGCAAGAAAATGAGGCTAAATGTAAAATATGTATCCAGGGATTATGTTAGTGGAGTAAATACAGCCTCAAATTTGGGTTGGTGCTTCACAGCAGACAGCAAAAAGAAAACATATTCAGTTAGTACATAGTAATTAACTCAAAATGAAAGAAAGAGTGAGAGAGAGAAGAGAGAAAGAAAGAAAGAAAGAAAGAAAGAAAGAAAGAAAGAAGAAAAGAAAAAAGAAAGGGAAGGAAGAAGGAAGGAAAAGGAAGAAGGAAGGAAGGAAGGAAGCGAAAAAAGGAAGGAAGAAGGAAGGAAGGAAAAAGAAAGAAAGAAAGAGAGAGAGAGAGAAAGAAAGAAAGAGAGAGAGAGAGAGATGGAGGGAGGGACGGAGGGAGGGAGGGAGGGAGGAAGAAAGGAAGGAAGGAAGAGGGAAAGAAGAAAGAGAGAATAAAGAGAGGAGGAAAATCCAGTTTTCTTGGTGCAGAAGTACTTTCTGTAGATGTACATGCAGGAGTAGTGGATTAAGTTTTTAAAATATCTTGATAATAAATGTAATATTAAGTTCCTATGACATCTTTTGCTGTTCCATTATTTTATTTCTTATAATGTCCCATAATCCATTTATTCAACAACCATTGGTTACATATATCATTAGTGCTTGGTGTTAAGGGAGAGTGATGAATGAGACATTCCCTACCCTCATGTTGCTCATAGCCTAGAGGAGATATGGGAATATAGATAATTAAGTCCTATTATTGGAGAAGCCAATCAAAGAAGGCAAAAGAGAGTGGTGATGGGAAGAGTCTTCTAAGCCTCTGGGCAAAATCTGCAAAGGCCCTGCAGGGAGAAAGTCATGGCCTTCTGAGAACTGAAAGTAGGCATATAATACACAGGAGACATGGAGGAAAGATAAGAAATGAGACTACAGATGTAAGCAGGTAATTAGATTATAAAAGGCCCTATAAGCCATGTTGAGGAATCTGGCCTTCATCTTGAAGACAGTAAGCCAGATGAAATTTGATGAAAGTGAGTCTGTGATTTACCAAAAAACAAAATAAAATAAAATAAAAACCCATAACAACACTGAACTCCAACCATGCTACTGTGATAACCTTTAATAAAATGAAATGTTTGTAAAGTGCCAGGGGGACAGGGTAATTTAATGCTTATTCTGTATGACCTACCAGTTCCTAATGAAGCCTGTTTGTTCCTACTCCAGGAGAGACTGGATTGCAAGAACACAGCACGTATTTGCTGTCTTGAGTCTCTTACAACAGATGCACACTCTGCCATGCTAGCCCACGTTACACATCTGGCCTAGCTTGCTCACTTGCAAGACATTTGGTCCTATCTAAAACATTCAGGGAAATATTTGATACACACCAAAAAGATCCTCACCTAGTCTACTGAGCCAAGAAGGGTTATGATTGGCAATACAGCCATGACACAATTATTGGACCAGTAAAACATGATAGTATTTCTTATGTATTAATCCCACAAATCAAAATTACTATAATACACATTATGGACTCTTTGAACCTGGGGATGGACATTCTTGACAGGACCAAATATCAAGGATCTTTTGGCGTGGACCACAAATATTGACTAATCGGCTGCTTATGTCAGCAACAGTAGTGAAAAAGCACTGCGGATCAAGGAGCATCTGTTTGTCTTGACGGCTTGTGTTGATGTTAGATGCTTTGTGTTTTCTGCCTTCCAATGAAGAAAGATGGCTCTGCTTTCTAAACTAAAACAATAGCTTTGCAAACTGTCAGCAAGTTCTTTGTTGTAACTATATCTTCAATGAACTGAGGTCAGAGAGCTCTTTTTTCTTCAGAAAACATGGACTTGGAAACTTCTCCTCCTTGTGTGTTTTTTCTCAGGATTGGGGAAAAACATACGACTTCTATATGTGAGCCTCACCCTTTCCAAGAACACATCTAGTCTCCTCCACTCCTGCCCAAACACATTCACCCAAGAGAGATTGCTCTCTCACAAAGTTGGAATTTAATTTCTTTATGCAATGAAATATTAAAATACTTAAGTAATAACATTCACTAACATTGTCTGCTATTTGATAATGCACAGAAATGGGGCAATTATGCTTCACCTCGGGTGGCTGATGAGGTCACTTCAAATTGCAGGCATTATCTAATAATATCCCAGCCTGTATCTAAGTGCATTGTTATAATTATTAGCCATAAAGAAAGTAGTGTGTATGTATGAGGGAAATAGTTTTAATTATTTAATTTGATGGTATAACAACACAGCCTTGCCATTGCTATTTCTACAAATTCACATTTCGCAACAAATACATTACACCCCCATAACTTGGTGTCTTTCTGCGTAGATTCTAATTTAAAGTCTGGGAAACCATATAATCACTTCATGTGAAGAGGCCTTAAGGGTAAAACTGCTATCAAGGATATATTAAAATAAAAATGAAAACATACTGAGGGATCAGAAAGAGGATTGTGATGTCTTGGGCAATAGAACCGCATCAGGAATTTCAATGATTGACTCACTCGCAGATTATTTTGGAAACTTTCTCTTACTTTTCTAGATACTGCAACACACAGATAAGTCTTAATTTACCTTTTAGGTATAGTTTTGAGAAAGTGTCACCTTTAATAAGGTGGTCATATGTACTAAAGAGTACATGTAATAGTGTAAAAGCACTTGACTTTTAAACCAGTAAACATGGTTCAAATCCTAGCACAATCCTCTCAATGACCTCATAAGTCGCAAGGCTTTAGAGTATTTCTTCACGATACTAAATTTCCAAATACAATCTGCCCCACAGATATTTGAGGTTAAGTCATGCAAAAGAATTGGAAATAACAAAGCTGTACATGTTGAATTTAGAAAAGGGGAACCACGAGAATACGATTCTTGTCTTCCATTATCTGCCAGCTCAGTCAAAAAGAAACTGGGATGTGATTTAGTGACCTTCATTGCTCCAGTGGGTAAGCTATCTCCAAGAGGTAAAAGATACTGAAAAGCAAATTTGCCCTCAATATAAGATTTTTATTTTTAAATTTGAGTCTGTGATAACCATTTGTCATAAATATTTTATAGATAAGTTCTGCCCTGGGTGGGAATTTGCTTAGAACAACTCTAGGGCTCCTTCCAATTTTATACAATCCCAAACTGTATAGAATGGATAGGGGACAATGACAGTGGCTAGTGTTTAAAGTGTGTTAGCAATTTTAAGTCCTCTTCAATAAAATGGGTCTCTGAAGGATAGTAACCCAACTTTCCCCATCTGTACCTCCACTCCCTCCTCTCACTACACACCCGCTAATGGTTTCTAGTGGCAGAAGTCCAAGATACAGTAATCCTGTTTGTTTGATGACTAAACATCCTTTTATGCCTGGAGCATCAACTCGAACAGTCAAACAAACTGAATTAGTGCCTAATGCTAAAACCAGAGCACTGTCTGGACTTTAAAGAGTGGCCCAAATCACCAATATTCCCAGTTTGATTGCTGTCTCCCTAGAGGAACAATTACTTTGCTTCATTTTAGTTGGTTATGACAAACTTTTGGGGACGTAATTGACCAAAAGGACACTGAATTTAAAATGCATGTTGAGGTTCTTGGGTAGCATGAATCCACAACTAGGGTATACTGAGACCATGAACTGACATATGTTTCTCTCTTCTGAAAAGCAAATGTTTTGATTTGACTTGATTTGCATTTGGGGTAAGTAAAGTTGAAACAGAGATGAAAGTATAAGCTGTTTGGAAAGAAAGAACTAAGTCTGATTTGAATTTTACTTAACGTAAATTAGCCCTTTGGGGAGAATAATTTAGTGTCATTCATTTGTCCTGCTTATAGCCTAGCTAGAGTTAATGGTTGCCAACACAACATTATTTCATGAAGTCTCCCTTATACAATATAAAAATCTTTTATCTGTTAAGATTGCTCTTTCTCGCAGACCTCAATGAGATAGCCCTCTCTCTGTGAATGCAACAATGAAGGAAGGCCTGATCTTGAGGGATTCTATTGCTGTTAGCTCTTTATTATGAAGAAGGAATATGAGACTCACTAGTTGTTCGTGGGTCTGATAGATGAAAACAAAATGTACACTAGAAATAAAGAAGAGAAGATGAGAGGAAGCCAAAGACAACAGTTTCTACTTCATAATATGGTTTCAAGCAGATTTTTCATGATACAATCTCTTTATCTATAGATCTTCTCTTACAGATAATTTGGGCATATGTAGGTGTATCTGAGATCATTCATTTATTCAGATTTAGGGGTTAATAAAACCATAGGATGCTATTTTCTTTTCTTTTATTTTAATAAGTAATGTTTCTCATAGTATGGCCTTCTTGATTCTCCTTCTTAAGAAACAGTATTAAAGTTTGAATCTGTTAAGAACATGTTAGGTTAATTTTAACCATCAGTTAGAATTCAGATATCAAGTTACCAGTAAGTGATTCCTTATGTCACATGTAACCTGCAACATAGTTTCAAGTTTCATTGTTGCACAATTCTGTTATTGTGTATCTGAACAGCTAAAATGTCCCACATTCTTTTAGATGGTTGACCAAAATAGAAAAGGGTTTTTATACTATGACCTGACATTTCAAAATATAATGCAATACTACAATAATCCTACTCTTTTAAATAATCACCAATAATAAATATTGAATATAAACAAAGTTTTAAAAATTCAAGAGCACTATTAGCAAAGCCATCATGCCCAGGTCATAATCCATTTATTTTCAGAGACATAAGGATACAATTATAGTTCTTTCTTATCTAAGGTGGTTAATACAGTTGAAGTAAAAAGATATCCAGGTCTGTTCATCATATTGAAATAAAAAAAGAAGAAAGAAAAAAACCTCACTCTGAAATACTTTACTTTGAGAAGTTTCCTGACAAAATACATCAGCCAGGTCAATAAGTCAAACAGCTGCCTGGGCTCTGAAGAAACATGTAATAGTAAAGAAATTATGGATGGATTTATTTATTTTCTTTAATCAGTTTGCTTATCGAGGATAGGTGATATTGCCAATAAGGAATTTCCTGAGCCAGGTTCTCAAAAGAGATTCAGCCTGGTTTGTTGTGGTGGTTTGGTTTTGCTTGTGTTTTTGTTTAAAGCCCCTCCAGCAAGGACGGATATTCTCATTGGATTCTTCCTGCACTATATTATTAGGCTTCATCTCCCTTCCTTTCTGCAGGCCGTATACTCTTGTTCCCATTTCTTGACACTGTCTTAGGTAGAGAAGAAAAGAGGAGTAGAGGTAGAAAGAAAAAAGTCATTTGCTTAGATGGGCAAATGATTTTGAGAATGGCAGAAGAAGAGTACAAATTTTACTTTCCAGGGCCAGTCCTGAAAGATGGCATGCACTTATAGTTACTAAGTAGATGATTGATAGTAAAAATCACAATGCCGTTTGTGAGGGAAACAGAAGAGATGGGAAAAGAAATTAGATATTGTTATGGTCATATGTTTCCTTTTATTCTAAAAATTTAAGAATTTCCTATTATTCTAAAAGTTAAGAATTTTCTTTATTTTGAAATAACTTTCTTAACTGTTGACCTATGCTTCTGGACTCTGATATGAAGAATAAAATAATGCAATATCATTTATTAACATTAGACTTTTAAAAGGAGACACATAATTTCTATCTTCTAGTAAACTCATAGCTCACTTGTTATATGACACAGCTTAATTTTAAATAGAATGCTTTGTATTGGATATTATATAGCTGCTTGATTTTCTTTCAGAATTTTATGTTTTCTAATACCTTGAACAATGCCTGTACATTATGTTCAATAATTACATACTACTCCATATTTTAATTATTTTTTTTGAGAAAGCTTAAAAAAAAAAAGAACAAACATAGATCCCAGTGAGCCTTCTTAATTTCTACTTAAACCCAATAAAATAACTTAAATTAGCTCCATCCATTTATATGAGATAAAGCCATTTCTTGTTTGTTTGTTTCAGTCAGAAAGATTTAAAAAAAATATATATATATCCTCTGACATTTTACAAAATATATATGCCTATCTGTTCAAATTAAAAGTAAATAGACATATATTGTATGTATTAATATGTAAATGGCAATATTCTGGATATGTATATTTTTTAAATAGTCCACTTAAAAGGAGTGGCTATGTGATTCTTTACATTTTACATAAGATCTATCATTTGTAGTTTATTACATGTGTCAAGACTGTAAATTACTTGAGTATTTATATATATTTATATATACAGTTATATTATTTATGTATATTTTATATTTGTATATATGTACTCATGTGTATATATTATGCATATATACGTATGATATACACATGCGAGTTTATATGTGTGTATATATCTGGACATATATCTCTTCTAAAGACATCGGTATACATATGATTTTAACATCATATTGAAAAATAACACTTTAAAAAAAGCTTTAAATGGAATATTTGTGAGAATCTGTGCTATAAAACAGTTATTAGTTTACCAGGTGTTCATCTACATAAATTAGGAAAAAAACAAATGTCTTGATCTGACATGTTTATTTCCTTCAAGCAGGTCTAATAGTTGAGCTGTGAAAGCCTAGAACCATTTGGTTTACCCTATTTACTTTTTCTTCTTTAATGTTTGACACCATCCTTCATCAAAATGAGAGTTCTACTGAAATTAGCTTTCTTTTAGAATATCTTGGCATCTTAGCAGCATGTTTTATAAGAAAAGTTTTGATTGCTTTATTAACATTAAAAAACTATATAAAATGTACTGTCAGTGATTAAAATAAATTAAGCCATAATTGTCCTTGGCTTTCATGATTTGGTAAAGCTATAGATAGAATCAAATACCTTAATGATTTTCTTAGACCTTAGTTTGTTTTTCTCTCCATTTTAAGTATAAAAAAAAAAAAAAAACCCGGAAAACAAGCACAAAGAAAATCAAGGATCAAGGGCAACTGTAGAACTAAACTAAAAAATAAAATAATAAAAAAATAATAATGAGTTTAAAGTAGAATTGCTGATTTAAAAAATGCTTATTGAAAATATCAGTAATCTATATTTTTGTATAATGCTAAATATCGAAAAGGCTGTCACAAACTGGAATGACAATCAAATTATTGAGCATTAATTAAGTGCTCACTGGATTTTCTTAAACATGTGGATATTTGATATTACATAAACATGTAATATACTTTTCAGCTGAATAGATTGGAATTTAGCCATTACTCATTACATTGCTATACTTTCCACTAATTTCACTACATCGATTGTAAAGTGCCTTAGTGCAATTGCTCTGAGGGTCTCAGTTAAAAGCTGCAATTATAAATTTCTTTGAGAAGATTTTAAAGTGGCTTTCAAACTACTGAAGTCCATGTCCAAACATTTTAGTTCTTGGTCCCTCTTAGCACTATTCCCTATCACCTGAATTAAATCTGTAAATTTATAATACCCACAGACATAAGGCTCTAACATGAAGTCTTTACTCTAGTTTTTTTCTAGTACCACATGAATGTATCAATTGATATAAGTATATTCTGATTTTAAAAATTCATTTAATCATGAATTTTTGATGATTGTTGGATGCTATATAATAATTTTAAACAAATTTTGTACTTTTTAATCCATTATTTTTGTATCAGTTAAAAAATTTTAAGGATAAAAATTTATTTATGCCTCATGAAGATTTAATTATAAGTTAAATAATGATATACTTGGAATTGATGGGCTATTGACTTAATTGGTAAAAATAATAGAACAAACTTCAAGGCTTGATGTCCACCATTCTCTTGCAAATAGTTCTAGATATTGAGAGGTGAGTGCGAGAGTGTAAGAGAGTAGGGAGATGGAGGAAGAATTCAAGTATTTGATATAAATTGGAGAAGTTTAAAACTAAAGTGTTTTTTTTTATTCAGCAGTGTTTTGATACATATACTTACAAGTAGGCATTCCTATTTCCTATGTGTTTACCTTTCATCAAGGCAGATGCAAAAAATGAATCTGAATTTCATTTCATGTTTGGTTCCCTGACAAATGTTTTTATGGTCTCTGCCAGACCAAAGAGTGCTCTGTAAGGATTGTTGTATCAGTTATAAATAAATCTATAGGTTAAAATCTGAACTCCCAATACCCCAGAATGTAACTATTTGGAGATAGGTAATTTACAGTGGTAATTAAGTTAAAATTAGATCTCTAGGGTGGGTCCCAATCCAATATGGCTAGCGTCCTTATAAAAAGAGGAGATTAGGACATATAGACTAAGGGTCAACCATGTGAAGACATAGGAAAGCAGAAAATGGCCATCTATAAGCCAAGGAGAGGGGCTTCAGCAGAAACCAACCCTGTTTACATCTTGATCTTAGAATTCTAGCCTCCAGAACTGTGAGAAAACAAATCTATGTTGTCACCCTGTCTAGCAGTCTGTTATGGCATCCCTAGCAAACTAATCCAGTGCCAATTCTAAATCTAAACCACGGCAGATAGACTTGTACAGAAAAGAACAGAATCCTAATAAAGTCATTACTATGAGGTTCTTCTGAGAGTTAAAACATGAGTAATTATTTTCTTTCGGTTTATGCCATATTTGCTTCATGATATTGTGCTGAAATGGTAAACGTAACCAAGAATTTCTAATTATTGCTTCTAAAGTATTCATCTTGATTATTAAGATTTTGGTATTTTCCATAAAGTTAGAAATGCCCAGATATTGATTAATTTGCACCACTATAGCTTCAAAGCTTGGAATGATCTTTAATATAATGATTTTTTTTTCTGTCTTTACTATAAAACAAAAGAAATAGTAATACCTGCCATGAAATCAAAGGAAGGCATTGATTTATGCTCTGGGAAGAATGAATTGAAAATTGAATAAAGATGAGAGAAAATAAAATTTCCTAGACTAAGAATAAATGGAAATTGATTTAATTTACTGAAAAGAAATCACCTCTTTGAGTACTCAAGCAAAGCATTAGGATCTTGCTGACTACCAGGAAAGGACAAATTAGAATTAGAAGAATCTATGAGTATGTAGACTCCAAATTACTACAGTACCTTTCTGGTAAATTTCCCCATTTTACATAAAACATTATGTAGCATTTCAGGAAATCATAATTTTTTTCCACCAGTAAAGTATAATGATATTAAAATAGTTTCCTTGCCTTGCCTTTTAAAGGAAGATTAAATTATATTCCATCTTGCAGGCACATAGCACATGTGTTTTTGATAGTGGTGCTTGAAGCATATGGGCATTTCGCTGTGTATGGTTTTTCTAATAACTTTTGATTCCCCTTAAATAAACTTTATTCCCAGAGCCATGAATTGGAACATTTGGAAAGTGAGAGATGGGAATGTTTGCAGGTAGAGGTTAGACTTCTTGTTAGTATAGGACTGACCCCAAGCAACACTTTTAGATTGACAACATGAAAGGGTCAGAACAACCTGGAAGCCTGCCAACTGTAAGAAAGTGACAAGGGAAGCTAAAGAAAAAAATTATATTTAAATGCTTCCGGTTTCAAAGAATTGTGTAGTAGAATTGGAATGATAGTACATAAGAATCCTGATGACTTGAACTTCTTTTTAAGTTTCACCTTGAGGAAAATTGCAAAATGAAACTACACAGGATTTAGCATAGCACAAAAGGCATTGAACTATGGCATCAGGTATGTTATGTAATTTAAACAGACTAAGGCAGACATTTGGAAATATACATGTGTTTCTATTTGAAGGCCACCTCCTTGCTCTTTGCTTTGGGGTGAGTAATTCTTCATGAGGGAAATAGCTAGTCTCATATCAATCATGTTAGACAGGAAAGGAGAGAGATAGGCTTTAAGTGGTGGCTGGAAGGATTGCCTCTTCCCCTAGCTAGACCCAGAGGACAGGCCCCAGCAGTTATAATCGCTCTCTATATTGCACTTTTCTTATTCCCCAGCCAGCTTTAAAGTGGTCTTATAGATAGCTTCATGAAAGCTATGCTTTGGGGGAATTAAAGGACTAGTTATGTCCATCTTGGGGC
The DNA here is from genome assembly GCF_902729225.1 of Pteropus medius. Lineage (NCBI taxonomy): Eukaryota > Metazoa > Chordata > Mammalia > Chiroptera > Pteropodidae > Pteropus > Pteropus medius. Next base: position 367,496 of record NW_024342644.1, on the reverse strand, counting down.
AAAGCAATTTTTGGCAGAGCAAGTAGCAGAAATATGGAAGAGTTAATCTACAAGGGTTCAAAATGAAATTATTTCACAGATTAGATTAAGGTGACAACTGACCACTAACATGGACTTTGAGAGTTCACAGTAATTAATTCTTAAGACTTAGTAAAACAAATGGGCTTTCAAAACCTATGGGACAGAAGCCGTCATCATCAATCTTTGGGCATTATAGGAAGAACTTCCTAAAGACCTCAGAGAGACCAAAGATTATTATCTTAAACTATTTGTCTATACATGAAGATCAACCTATTTCCCAAGAACTTAGAAAATAGAAAATAATTTACCCTCGTTTAAAATGTAAAAACAAAGCACATTCATTTTGAGCCAAGAGACATTACCATGTATAAATAAGAGAACTTTAATTGAAGAAGGAGTGGTCAGTCTGATGGAAAAAAATCTCAAAATGAATTCATGATAGTGCCCATCTGAGGATTATCTCAGATATAGAAACCCTAAATCAAAATTAATCTTATTCTGGTGTCATGGATATTTTTTGTTGTTGTAAAATGAATATATCTGGCCATATATTAAATACTTGATTTTAAATACTTAATTCACCCAGATCTCTTTCTTCCAAAGGAATGCTCACCAAGCAACCTTTTCATTGTTTTGCCTTATCATGAACATCTACTTCATCAGTACTTCAAAATTTCAATATAAGAAGATATTAAGTATAGCAATGTAGTTGGAAGTATGGAATTGATGTAGACTCAAGACTGAGCTTCTGTAATGTGGACCTGTTCAAGAAATTTATTGTAATTCTAATTGGGGAAGTTTGCAGAATGACTAATAGAAGCTCTGTTAGGCTAAAGCTGTTCATCCTACACTTACACATAACATTTCTTGGTACTGAAATTATATACAAAGAGAGAATGGTTGGTCCTGTCCCCTGACACTTCAATTCTTGGTGCTTATTACTCTTCAACATACTATACATTTTATTTAATAATCCTGGCATTGTTGGTCTCTTGCATTAGAACACCAGCTCCATTAAGTCAGGAACTTTTGTCTATTCCCTATTTCCCTAGTACCCAGAATAATGTCATGATGTAGTAGATATTTATAAATATTTGTTGAGTTAATCTTGTAATCATATATCTATTAGCAATAGGTGCCATCTGTGATACGGGGAGCCTTGGACAAAGTACTCCAAATATTTTGGTTTCAAGTAGTATCTCTCTTATTATGAGATTATTCAGAATAACCTTTATGTCTTTGTTCTCTAACTTTAAGCTGTTGCACTCATCTTTTGGTTACATAGACATCTGTTTAATTTTATAACTTCAAATACATTATTTATTTGCTGATATGTCTTAATTTCCTCAGGCCAAAGATCTTTACTGCTTTCTTTGTTTGTTCTTCTACTTATTTTCCTTTACGTTATATTGAAGAAATTTTTATTCCAGACTATATTTGGAAGGATATCTTTTGTCAATCAAAATCCAATTTTCCCTGATAATTTTGAGGGTATGATGTTTCTGTTATGATTTCTCAGATATTTCTTATTCTTTTTTGTCTTCTAGTTACCTGAGAATTTAGTTTGTTTAATCTCACAGGAGGTTCTCAAATCTGTATATCTCAATCCTAATCTGTAACTGCTAATTTAGTATTTAAAGAATAAGACACCTATATGGAAATATATAGAAATATACACATAACTCCTAAATCTTCTCTAGCTCACATAAAGTGTCTGCTCACATAAAGAATTTAGATATTGAATAAAGCACATCTTTTTTCCTCACCTCCCAACAGGTGCTTAAACTCCATGACATAACATCCTTGAAACTAAAAATTGCCTTGAACATTTCGTTTGACAGAAAACACATTATCTCCTAAGTAGTCCATTTTATTGTCGGGTAGTTATGAAAAAAAATATAGAAAGTTTTCAATATTGAAACAAGTTCTGTGTCTTGGTCCTTATTCCTCAAGCCATTCTAGTCTGGCTGCTGTTCTCACTCTTTCTCCAAATGGACCACCTATGACCTTTTGTGACAGTAAATTCAATGGATCTATGTCACGGTTATCATATTCTCTCAGGAGCATTTGACTGAGTTGACATTGTTGACTTCTGAAGTGCTCCTTCTGTTCTTCACTCTCACTATGCCACTTTCACCTGGATATTTGCTTAAGTCTCTGGGCATTGCTTCTCAGTCTCCTCTGCCAATATATCTACCTCAAACCACCCCCCACCCTCCAAAAATAATAGTTTCTAGAAATGCTTTGTACCACAAAAAATATGTACCTAAATTTTAAAGTTTTCTTCAGGCTTAAAAGTAATCGACTTAGAATAGCATCTAGTATTGGGACATACGAGGCATGCAATAAATTGAAATGATTTATTTTTCTACACTGAAGAATAACATTAATTAGGCTAAGTATTTTTTAATGAAAAAGTTAAATAAGCAAAAAATCAACATATAATCTCATTTTCTATATTAATGCAGTTGATAGAAAGATAGTTATATCTGTAAAATTTTGAAGTATTTATATTGGCTAACTGGTGATTTAAAAGTAATGTCATTAATGGTTAATGATTTAAACAAATTCAAGATACATGTACTTAACACTTTTCTCAATTATTAATTATATGCACACTTTAACTTTTAGCGATTAAAAAGAAAACAATCCTTCTGCAATAAATAAAAATTATACATGTTTTATAATCCACAAATGTGGCCAGATTTGCTTTAATGGGTTATATGTCTTGAAAAGATAGCTCAATGCAAAGTATGTGAAAGATTTAAAGGTGAAGCAAATTTCCTTGTCCTTTTCTTTAATAAACACCATCACAATTGACCTTTAAAGCTGATAAAGCTGTAAGGAGAGACAAGAGCAGATGCAATATTCTGCCAGATCTGTTCGAATATATTTAACAGATGGCCAAGGCATGATTCTTCTTTATCCAAAGAAATTTCAAGTTGATTTAAATTTCTGTGTTGGTACTTTGTAATATCGACTTTAAAAAAATAAAAAAATAAATTGAAACAAAGTTACCTGGTATATGAAGAATGCTTTTTATTTGCTGGTCTTAGACAAGGTCCGAGATAATGAGGACAATAGCTTCCAGTGGCATAAAGAGGTGCAATATGCAAGGAAGCGCCTGTGTTTGTTAGTTCTGTGTGGTGCCTGAGGAATGATCTCAACATTACCCACAAAGGTGTGGAAATTAGGTTGTCTTTTATTTGACCTCAACATTTTATTTGTTATATTGTCATTTAGTCTGTGGAAATGTCCATTCTAATCTTTCCAGAATCTTATAATCAACTAGAGTAGTATTGATCTTCCTATCTTTCTCATACCTTTGGCAATCATGTATAAGAATGTGCACACTCTTATGGATGATTTAAAGCTATTCAATATGCTCTTAATTATAAATAGCTCCTTCCAAATTTACCACAGCTATAAACATCATATACTGATATATACATATATATTCTCTCTCTTATCCACCCATGCTCATTTATATTTATACTTTTATAGTCACATATGCTACAAATTTCACTCCCAGATGTCTCACTGCCATATCTATCCTGTACTTACCCTCTAAACAATCTGAATCATTAATAGACACCTGGCTTTGAATGAATTGCACACAAAACTCCCTGAGAAAACTTGGAAAGAAATAAGTTTTCCTGATCTGGCTTAAGTTCATTTGTTTTCAAATCTTTCAGCTACAAATAGGAGATGCCACTCAGCATCTATTAAAAGCAAAGTAGAAATACAACACAATGAACATTCATCTATCCCTCACAATTTTCCCTAATTATTAAATTTTGCCATTATTGCTTTCCTTCTATTTCCTTGTATTTGTTGTTAATGGTGGTGGTCAACCATTTGAAAGTAATTTGCAGGCATGACATTTCACCTGTGAATATTTTGTAATGCATTTCTTGAGAATAAGAACATTTTTCTACATAACCACAATACACTTAAAACATGTGACCATTAAAATTAATTTAATTATACCTAGTTTAATCCATAATATTGATCGATGACATGAAGTTTTTTGAAGAGTTCCCAACAATTTTCATATAAATTGTCCCATAATCATGGTTTCTTTGATTATTTCCTCATCATTGATTACATTATAGTAACTTTTTTTTTTTTTTGGTCAAAAAACCACATAGGGGATGTTGTGTATTATTTTTTATTTTTTTCACATAAAACACATTTAAGTTTTATTTTACTCTTGGTGACACTAAATTTAATCATTGTGTTAAGGTGGCATTATATGGTCTGTCCATTATAAAGGAATTCATTAAATTTAGCATAAATAACAATGGATTAGTGATATTTTTAAATGTAGTGAATATACAGTGTTCTAACATCATTTACTCAGTGGCTTTAGCATCAGCTGATAACTGGTAGCTATCTTTATAAAACAAAAGTTCATGTTGCAAAGTTAATTCATTTGCCACAGTTTAACAGCAACAAATACAGACATACGCACATACACACATACCAAATACAGTTATTAAATATAAAGCTCTTAATTTCTTCATAAAACTATCCACACCAGGATAACCTAAACTATTGGGGCCACCCAATAGTTGTTTGTTGGTGTGTAGACAAAGATGGCAATGGGTAAACCCTTGGGGACCAGAGCTACATTGTTATGGACCAGTTCTAATTAAAAATTAAGCATCTGTAAAATACCAGTATATCGATGGGAAATACTGTTACCCCATTGACAGCACTCAAAAATTACATGAATTGTTTTTCTGTGTTTCTCACTTTCTTAAGTGCTGTCCAAATTGTTAATTTAGTTTTTAAAAATTTGGATAGAAAGTGAAAGCAGAGGGAGTCATCTAGGAAGTAGAGCTATAACGTCAAGGCCCTCTAGAAACAATTTGTCTTCCTTTTTCTTTTTTTTTAATATCCAACATCCTCAACTATTTTTTTTTTCAATTAGAATTAAAGGAACATTTGACAGTTGTAAAATATATGTTTATTATGATACTTCTGATCAGTTGTACAACAAAACTAGGACAAATTGCCAGATCAATTGTATGGTATTTCTTCAAGACTGGAACTTTTCCATTATTTCAAAATCAGTATCTTCGAATACAAAGTTAGAGAATGCCATTATGTCTGCTTTACCGTACATTTGCTCAAGCTTAAAAAAGATCCCTCTCCAACTCTTGCTGATAAACTAGGCCAATATCAACAAGTCCTCTAAATGCCTAACGCTTTGGTTTGTATTCTTTCGTCCATGAAAAGTTTCAATACAGGATCAACTTCTCATCAGATGCCATTGCCATAATACCAACTGCAAGTGGACTGAGACTGCCAAGGAAATGACAGAAGAGAATTTGAACATCCGCTGAAGAATCACCGTGATTCTATTACTTGTACCCAATCTCAAGCTGCCAGAGCCACGGAAGCTGCCTCCTTTCTACTTATGACCTTGGCCCCGCCCACTCGTCTACCTGCCATCGCAATGCATTATGGGCTGCCATTTCAGTCTGTAAAGCTCAATGGACAGGAAGCATCTGCGAGACAGTAAATTCCATTTTTTAAATTGAGATATTTTTAAGAGAAACATCATATATAACACCAAATACAGTCTCTTATCCAAATTTTAAAAAGTAAGGAAAGCACAATCCACAGACACTTCTTACAGAGGGTCAGCACTTCTACTGGGGATGTTTACATTGTTGTAGAGAAGGCAAATAAAATTGCGAAGGGACTTGAACAATAAGAAATTAAATAGAAAAATGAAAATGAGACATTTCATTTTGGAAAGTCAAAGACCAAGTGAAAATATAGTAATAACACGAAACGTTATGATAAGTGACCAAATCCAAGAATATTAAAAACATTGCAACATGGCAAAAGAAGTATTTTACGGTTAGTAAAATTGTACATAGTTACAAGTAAAAAACCTAAAACACATTGGCATCCAAAGACAGGCAGAGAATATAAATTTAAGAAGTTTGACATAAATTAATGGGCGATATATTCACTTCTGAAAGTAAATACGAGCTAAGAACATTGAGAATTGTGTGAACAACTATCATTATTTTTATTAAAATAAAAATTTTCTTCTACTTTCAGAGATAGTATCCTAAAACAGTTACACCTGGGAGCAATATAAAAAGCCCTACGGTTCTATATTTTCGAACACATAATTCCTATTTTTGAAAAACATGTCACTTCTGCTTTCAAAAATAAAGCAATTAAGAAAAATCACAATTATTCTGTTGCGAGTAGATTTCTAAAATATTAGTATTTTTATCTAATTATAAATATAATACACATTTATTTCTGAGAATAACATTGAAGAAGATTAATATGTTATATCACAACTAATAAAAGGTTTCTACTAATATTGACTGTATTTTTATTCTTTTTTCCTAATTGTTTACTTTTATATTTGGTTCCCACTGTGTGTGTAGTTGTATCTGTATCTCATATATTGTTTTTGTTTGTTTGTTTGTTTTATGTGTGAATTTAGAATTTACCACATGTTAGGGCTCTTGACAAATAAAATTGAAAAATTAAACAAAACTTCCACTAGGCCAATAAAATAGTTCTCATGGCAAGGAGAACTTTCAAAATCCTGACAGTGCTGTTTAGCATTATAGATAGAAGATCATCTAGGTGCACAACTTCTTTGACTCATTATAAATCTCTGAATGATTCTTTTTTTTTTATTATGAAAATGCAAATCTAGAAGGCGTCACTTGCCCTCATGAAACTTTTCTGTGGCTCAGCAAATTTTATCATTCCTAAATATCTTTAGCTAGCTTAGTTCTCAGTAGGAATGAGGTAATTTTTTCTTGCATTCAGGGGACCTTCTGAGTGGAAAGCCTCAAAACTGACCCTGAGATGTGGTGAATGGATTGGAGTAGCCCTGACTGAAATGTGGGGGCAGGAAAGAACAAGGAAATCCTCAGAGGAGAAATCACTCTGAGGAGAGCAAAACCATCTGAATTTTCCAGAAGGCTCTGACTTTTCATGGAGGATGCCTGGTAACAGCAGAGTGTGTGGCTGCAGCTGGTACCCACTCAGTGCTCAGCCACTCTACCACAGTATTATGTTTGGAGATGGCAGGCAGGCCTGTGAGTGTAAACTAAAAGACCTGATTCTGTCACACCCAATTCTGGGACATTGTGGGAACCTGTGCAGAGCTCTGAGTTGCCAAAGGCATTGTAGTGCACACAGCCAAACACCTGGCACCGGGATGGAAGTGATGTAAGCAAAACCACTAATCAGTGAATCCAATTTTATTTTCTCCTTTCTCTTCTGGCTTTTGAAAACAGGCCTAGTTCCTTTAAACTAAGTATGATACCATGAGTCTTTGGACATTTCAGGTGAATGTCTTGAGAGGGAGATCTTAGATTGTGTGTTGATACCAATCAAATTTTAAAGGTGAAAAAAGAAAAGCAAATTCAAAGAAACAAAACATTGGGAACTTTAAGGTGCTATATTTAGCAATGCAAATTACATGATTCTCCCCAGGCATGAAGGAAGGTCAGGAAGCTAATGGCCCCAAAGAGTTGCCTTTTTTGAAGTTACTATTGCTCTCTGTACAGAGATAATTAACCAGGTAGAACCAGCTGACATCCTGAAAGATGTACCTGTTCTCTAGATGACATTTACCATTTTTCATTCTTGATTTTTTAAAAAATGTAACCATTAAATGCAAGAAAGTAAGGCTGCCTTTTCATTTTGCTTTCTTAGCATTGTTAACTAATTTAAATAATTCTATATGAGAAGGAGGGCCTAGTATTCCACTTTTTAAGGACACAAACGATCATTGTTACCATGCTCTTTAAAGCTGTTTGAATGAGTATATACATTTTCCATTATATAAAATGTGGCCATGGTTTTGGGACCAAAAGGAAATCTGAAGTTGGAAGAGCCTTGGAGAGTTTCCCTGCCTTTTCCTACTTGCATCCCAGAAAAATAATTAAGAGTTTACAGAAGTCTGTGGTTATCATGTCTTAAAGTGCTTCCTGATTTGATGGGAAATAGGAAGATGGAAGTCTAAACATTACATAATGTATATAATATATACAAAATATATACAAATATGTTTGCCACAATCTGTACCCTGTTAATTCTGAATCTTCATATGACTGATTGACAGATTATTAGGTTTAGCATGACCAATAATCTGTTTATGTTTTATTTAAGGGTAAGATTATAACCCTGCAAATAGTTCATTGTTGTCTTTGCTTACTAAATGATTGCTGTGGTAAATGTAACTCTTGCTTTTCAGACAATTAAGAAAATGTTTTCCCAAATACAGAATTTCCCAATCAATAAAACCTTGAAAATTAACTAAATTTTAACTGTTATAAGGATCCTCCCCTCTCCCCTGGTCTATGTGGATAATTATTTTTTTAAGGAAAAAGAAAAGAAACTCCCTACACGCTTAATCAGACTAGACTAGCTTATTTGGTAGCTGTCACTTGAAATGGATGTGATGTCATCTTTTCATGAATGGATGAAAACATACCCCCTGATAAACAGGAACCAACACCCACAGAGTGTAAAAAAGAGGATAAGGGGATGGGGTAGGCGTAATAAAAATAAGTAAATAAATGAACCAAAATTTTTTTACAAAGTGCAATGATAAATCTCTCTGGGCTATTGTTGCTTTATTTGAAAGACAGGAAGCATCATTTGTGTGTTCCTTGAACCATTTCATTTTTACCTTTATACAATTGCACTTTTACTTCAAGGACAGAGAAAATGATAGAAAAGAAAAATAAAACAAAAGAGGGTGATAAAACAAGAGACAGAGCTCACAAACTTTAGTTATTGCTGATATCGTAATAATGCCCCTTTAAGCTAGCCCTTCACCAAGATAGGATCCAGGAATTGGGAATCTTGTGGGAGTTTTGTATCCGCTGCTTCTTCAACTTTTAAAGATGGAACAGTCAAGCTGAGTTACTACCTGGATAGAAAGAAAAATAAAATATTTAACTGCTGGAAATGGTAAAGCTGATAAATTATATTGTATCCCTGTCAGCTATTTTCTTACTATAAACTCTGGGATTGAAGTAGATTTGTATAAAGGATAAGAGAACAAAAAGAACTTTAAGGAAATGGAAATATTTATTGGGAAAGTGGTAGAATCATATATGGGGAGAGATCTCTTATCACTTGAGAAAGCATTCAAAATATGTTCTTTTTTCTAAAATAAGGATTAATTTAGAGCATTAAGATCATTTCTCCTGTCTTTGTTAAATACTATGCTTCTTTACCAAAGAAGACAAATGAGAGAACAGAATGGGAAATATATTAAAGTGGAAACCAAGCACTAATACTGTCAACGAGAATGGTACTTTCCCAGTAATCATTATTTAATACCCAAACTTCCATCTTCTCATTTCCCATCAAATCAGGAAGTACTTCAAGACATAATCAAAACCACAGACTTGTGAGTTCTTAGTTATTAGGATGGGCTGTGAATAAGAAGACAGGACAAACTCTCTAAGGCCCTCCCACTTTCGAATTTCCACTTGGTCCCAAAACTGCTACCACACTTTTAGGGTTTGTAATAGTAAACCCTGTGGTACTTAGATGTACCAAAATCTCTTCCAGTTATTGTGCCTGCATAGTAAATTATCCCCAAAGTTAATGGCCATACAGTAACCATTTTTATGGTCACGGATTGTACATTTCAGGATTTCAGACAAGATAGAGCAGAGATAACTTTCTCTGCTCCATGATGTGTTCTGGGGCCTCAGTGGAAGACTCGAAGGCTGGAATTAGAACCACCTGAAGGCTCATTCACTCAATGTCTGGCTGTTGATGCTGACTATGGAGTAGGAGCATGCTTCCTCTCCCTGTGGGCCTCTCCATTTGACCTCTCTGTGTGAACTAGTCTGGGCTTTCTCTCAGCACAGTGGCTGAATTTCAAGGGCAAATATCCCAAGAGAAAGAGAAAGAGCCAAGAGGAAGCTATATTCCCTTTTCTAATCTAGCTGTGGAAGTCATGCAGTATTATTTGTGTCATGCTCTATTTCTTGGAAAAGTCAGAAACCTGCCCAGTTTCAAGCAGAAGAAAAAAAAAGGGTGAGAAGAGTCTTCACCTCTTCATAGGGAGTGGCAAGGTTCTGGAAGAGCACGAGGGACCAGAAATATTGTTTTGACATTTTCAAGAAATGCAATCTGTTTCAATGAGGAAACTAACATGCAGAGTAGTTAAGAGATTATTCAACAGATCCATTTCTGTTAGAAGATGGGGCAGAGAACCAATTCCTCTTTTTCATACTCCAAAACCTTTCTTCTTTCAATTATACAACAGCGAGGAAATATTAATACCAGCTGAATGGGAGTTGCTCTCAGTGGAGAGGTGGCATCTTTAAGAATATATTTTTATAAAAATAAAAAAATGAAAATACACTGAGCTACTTCACACAATTGGCATTATACCAGCCTAGACTGCAGTAAGAAAATACTATTTGAATGTAAACTAAAGTTTAGCCATGATGAAGCTTTCAAGTTTAAAACTCTTGGTTTTCAACTGATAGACATTAGAGCTAAGGTATCTGAAGATGTAAACTGTATTATTGATTTTAACATGTAAATATAAAAGGAACAGGCAAAGTACATATTATAACAAATCAGGACCTAAACATTATAATGTGATAGGAGATATTTACCAGTTTCAAAGAAATGCCATTAGACAAAACAATTATTTCTGTGGTTACTTTAATAAGCTAAAATATAAAGCATGCTAAATTAAATTTGACCTTTAAAATGCTGTCAGTGATTTCTGATTATGATGTTTACATTACTTATATCTGAAATATGTACATAAGTTTTAATCAAGTTATTATACATAAATATTACACTATAAAGGCAACCACTTTATTTAAAGTACCACAGCTACAAGAGTCAGTATTAAGACAGAACATATGTATTATCAGGGAGAGAGAGTTATGTTTAATGTAGTGACATCCTGGCTTCTCCCCAAGCAGAGCAGGAGACAAATTCTTGCATTCAGTTAGTTGATGTGAAAATATATGCTAAAGAAGCAAATATACAGAGAGTAGAATGAAAAATTATCAGGGAAAAAATGTTTCCTGGGTAAGTTTTTACATTAGTCACCCAATTCCTCATTGGATAATGATGCTCAAATGGTCACTCAGTTTCAGGGAGCGTTGACTGTTTTATATACAAGTGAAACTAACATTCTAAACAAGATATGACTGTTTTTATATCACCCTAGAAGATTTTCTAAAGTCCCTTCCTCATCAATTCTCTACAAACTCAAGGCTTTCTAAAGTCTATCGTATTAAATTGGGAGATAATTTAACTTAAATTTAAATTAGTCTTATTTATAGCTATAGAAATGCATACTCCATTATATCACTTCTTTCACTCAATATAATATTTTTGAAGTTCCTCTATGTATGTGTGTGTGTGTATTAGTTGTACCTTTATTTTTATTATTGGTTAATATTTTTGTGGAATATACCACTTTGTTTATCCAGTCCCTTATGATGCAACCGTGTTTTCTAGTTTTCAAGAATTATGAACAGAGTTGCTATGAAAATTCTTGCACAAGTCTTTGTGTACATATGTTTACATTTCTTTGGGGTAAATACCTAGGAATGAAATTGCCAGGTCATAGGATATGTATTTAACTTTATCATAATGTTGCTGAGAAGTTCTACAGATGATGCTGACATTTTATAGTCCCACTAGTTGCTCCACATCCTTGCCAATTATATCTTACTGTGGACTGCTTATGATAAAACATACCACAGACTGAGCCACTTAAACAACAACTTTTATTTCCCACAGTTTTGGAAGCTAAGAAGTCCAAGATCAAAGTGCCAGTTGATCTGGTTTCTGGTGAGCGTTCTCTTTCTGGTTTGCAGACTAAAATCTTCTTGTATCCTCACATAGCAGAGAGAGATTTTCTCCCACCTGTCTATTTTTTTATAAGGGCACTAATCCCATTCATGAAGATTCTACCCTCATGGCCTAATTACCTCCCAAAATCTCCACCTCCAAATACCATCATGTTGGGGATTAGAGCTCCAACATATGCGTTTTGGTAGAACACAAACATTCAACCCATAGTATCAATATTGTATATTAACTGTTTTGTTTTGTTTTATAATAATACTCATTCTAGTGGGAGTAGAATGACATCTCGTTCTGGGTTTAGTGCATTTTCCCAAAGAATAATGAAGTCAAGCATCTTTTGAGGTGCTTATTGGTCATTCTTTTATCTTTTGTGAAGTATCTGTTAAAGACTTTGTCCATTTTTATTGAGTCATGTACTAGTTTTCTGTTGCTATTATAACAAATTACCACAAACTTGGTGTTTTAAAACAATGAAAATTTATTAGCTCACAGTTCTGTTGGTTAGAAATCTGATATAGGTGTGTTTGGACTGAAATTAAAGTGCCATAGAGTCATGTTCCTTCTGGAGACTCTACGGGAGAATACCTTTCTTCATTGTTTCCAGCTTCCAGAGATTGCTCACACTCCTTTACTCATGGCCCCTTCCTCCATCTTCAAATGCAGGAACATTGTATTACTCTATTCATTCTTTGTAGTCACATCTCCATTTTTCTCTGAATGCAGCACTGAAAAGATTCTCAGATTTTAAGAACTCTTGTGATTATATTGGGCCCATCTAGATAATCTAGAAAAACTTTTCTTGCAAGACCATTAATTTAAACACATTTACAAATTACTATTGCCATGTAAAGTAACATATTCAGAGGTTCCAGGGATTAGGATATAGGTATTTTTTGGTCACTATAGGTTACTTGTTTTCTTATTGTTAATACGTAGGAGTTTTTTTGTTGTTGTTGCTTGTTTGTTTTAATATTTTCTGGACACGCACGCATAATTTTTCATTGTTTGTAATCTCTTTTGGTGACTAGAAAATTTTGATTGTGATGGAGTCCAATTTACCAGTTTTTTTTATGTCCTTTTCATTTTTGTACTTTTTGCAGCCTATTAAAAAAAAACTTTATTTACTCCAAAACTGTGAAGACATTTTCCTATGTTTCCTTCTAGAAGTATTATTGTTCCAATTTGATATTACCTTATGATTCTACTTGAATTAAATTTGTGTATGAAGTGATATAGTGGTCATAGTCCTTGTCTTTCATAAAACTATCTAGTTGTTCCAGCACCATTTGTTAAATAAAATCTCCATTAAGTTGAATTGATGGTACATCCATAATTTAGTTCTATAGGTCTACTTGTGATTTATAGGTCTGTTACACTTATCTATTTGTCTATGCTTATGCCGTTACACACTCTCATGATTATTGTAGCTTTACAGTAAGTTTCATAATCAGATATGTAAAGCTTTCAATTTTGTTCTTTTAAAAATGGTTTCGGTTATTCTAGGTCATATATATTTTTATACAAATTATAGAATCAGCTTGTCAATTTATGCCAAAAGAATGCAGAAATTTTGATTGGGATTGAATTCGATCTCTAAGGAAATGTGGGGAGAAAGGGTACATTGAAAATCCTGAGTCTCCAGATCCATGTATATAGTATATAGTATTTCTCTCCATTATTTAGGTCTGAGAGTAAAATATTCTTTCTTATTACCAAATTTGGGAAAACTTCAATATTTCACTATTATAAAGTTAACTATAGGTTTCTAGTGTACTGAGAGTTTTTATTATTAATGGGTGTTTAGAATTCGTCAAGGGTTTTTGTCAGCATTGGTTGAGATAATCATAGAATTTTTCCCTTTTATTTTGTTCCTATAGTGAATTGCATCAATTTATTTTCCTAATACTAAACTAACTGTACATTTCTAGGGTTAAATCCCACCGGTCATGATATATTATTCTTTTTTTTTTATGTATTGGTAGATTTAGTTTGCTATTATTTCTACAGAGATTTGCATCTGTATCATGAGAATTTCTGATCTGAAACCCTGAAATTATTTTCTTTGCCTGAATTATTGTCAGGCTTTATTTCACAGTTACACAAATCTCATAAAAATGAATTTGGAAGTTTCTCTCTCTTCCTAAAATTGGTATCATTTCTCACTTATTAACGTAAAACCTGACATAATAGTTTTTACATCTTTTTATTTTCTAGTAAGTACACAATCAGCTAAAAATTTCCCTCAAAGTGTTGATTCATTATTCTACAAATTTTGATTGTTATACTCTCATGTTCATTCAGTTTGAAATAGTTTTGAATATCTCTTGTGATTTCTTTCTTAACCATAATTTAGAAGTAATTTTGCTTAATTTCCAAATATTTGGAAATCGTCTGCATCAGTATTTTCCAGTAGAAATATATTATGAACCATAGATATAATCTTAAATTTTCAAATATTCATATAAAAAAGTTCAAATAAAATGAATGAAAATTAAATTTAGTAATATAGTTAGTTCAATATGTCTAACATAAATCATTTTACCATGTAATTAATATAAAATATTAACAAGATATTTCACATTACTTTGTACTGCTTTTGAAATTTGATATGTATTTTACCTTTATGACACATTTCAATATGGTTTAACCACATTTCAAGTGTTCAGTAGGCACGTATGGCTACTAGGCATACTAGGCAGCATAGCCCTAACAGTATAATCTGCTTTTTCCTAAGAGTCCCCATGTTAGGTCTCTGTCTCTGCTAACATACTTGATTTAGAAACATTAGAAGAGGAACAGAAAAATAACAGTTTATTTCTGCTGGGAGCTAGACCTAGGGTTCTCTTATCTGTTTGAGGTCTCTATTTTTCTAAATAGAGGTGAAAATAGATGCCACTGTAGATAATAGAGTGACAAAAGTAACATCGTCACCTTACACAGGAAATAGAAGATGGAATCAGGGCCGCAGGAAGTTTAGCTTGGGTTTATTCATGGCATGCTAAGAATCCTCGGGGAGAAAAATAAAGATTGCCCTCTATTTTAAAATAATTTAGGAAATTGAATTTTCTTGTTGGAATCTATTATCTGTCTATCTGTCCCTCTATCCACACATACACAAACATATGCATTCATAGACAAATGCACGTATGTATGTTTACCAGTATATCTCTATCTGTGTGTGTGTGTGTGTGTGTGTGATTCTCAGTCTGTGTGTGTGGGTGATTCTCAGTCTCAGTCACTTATATATGGCTGTTCCAGGTCTCAGAATCACATTCTTTTCTTATAAAGCCCTGATTTTTAACACAACTTCTCTCTATGGAGACTAAGCTTTCAGTTACTTTGCAAGATCTCTCACACTTACAATTATTTCATGGACCTTATTTTCAACAGTCAGCCCCTTGGCTATATGATATGGAAGTTTCCATAAATACCACTATGGAAGTACTGGTTTTAAAACATGATATTTATCTGAACTTGGCTTATCATTTTTTAGGGCTTCTAAAACAATAACAAAAGGCTCTAAGCTTCACAATCTTTCTATTCATGAATACCTCTGTACTGTTAAGTACCACAGCTATCATATAACTTAGTGTTTAAAAAGTTCACTGTGCATCTGAATTACCCGGAGGACTTATTAAAACACAAATGGCTGACTGCATCCCCAAGAGTTTCTGATTCTATAGGTTTTGTGTGGGGAACAGTAATTCGTGTTTGTAACAAGTTATCAGTTGATGACGATGCTGCTTGTTTCAGGGATAATACTTTAAAAACCATCGTTACATAACGCTTCATCTCCCACCATTGCATCTCCCAATTTTCCATAGATGAGAAATTTTGTAGTTTTGATATCATCCAGGAATTTATGAGAAGTATTATTAAATATACCTCAGAACTGTCCATCCCGCAGGATAGAGAAAACAGTGATATATTGACTCCTCTATCCCATCAGTCAAGATTAGCCCCATGGACATTAGCGTCCCTGACCTTGTGGATTGCTCATACATGAATGTAGAATGGTTGCCGGTGATTACTTACCATATCTTAGAGAAGTCCCAGGAAGGAAATACAATGCTGGCCTGAGATGAGGCACTGTCTGACTGCACGTGTGCGAAACTGGTTAGAGCTTGTATGAGACTGATTTTGGCACGAATGCTGAGTTAAAAAATGTTGTAGAGAGGATTTTGAAGGAGGAACAAGAGATCTATACAAGGACATTTGTACAAATAAGATTCTCTATTTTGTTAAGCCCATATTTGGTTTTACAAGAGATTTCTAAATATTTTTACAACATAGTCTATTAAGGCTTTCAATTGTAGAGAAATTTGTCAAAAAAAGAAAAAAGAGGAGATAACAAAAATCTCATTTAAGGAAATTGATGTGCTTAATTTAGAAGACTTTTAAAAATCAAGAAGCAAAATAAAACACTTGAATTATTTTGAAATTTTAAACATATTTTTTTAACTTGTACAGAAATGAATAAATTTGGTTAGAGTGTATATGATAGGAAAATTCTGAGAGAAGACGTTATAACCTTCAATAGTCTATAACTTAAATTACTAAAAACCTTTGGGAATCATGGTTTTTTTGTTGTTGGTATATGTAAAATTTTGATAATTCTACTTCTAATTATTTTTGTTTTTATATTAAGGTTAAATAAGGTAGTAATCCTAGGTAGAATATGTTTGCATCTATTCACCTATTTATTTGTATGCCTTTAATCAATAAGTATATCGGAGAAAGATTATGTTTATAATTAGAAAAAGTATCAAAATAATTTCCCAAGACCTTTATTTTATAACTTTCCCCAACTCGAATACTGAGATTAATGAAAATTCAGTATTTAGTGAAAGGGTTAGACCAACCCTTTAATATTGCAATAAAAAAAGATTTGACCTTGATAATTTCAGAGAAATATTGATCTTTTTTCTAATGCTAAATGTAATCTCTTGGCTTACTATGCTAATGTTACTAATCATCTATCAGAAGGATGTGATATTTGAAGATTTTTTTCTAGTTTTATTATTTGCTTTTCATTCATCTACATTGTCACCTGACTCTCCAGAACCTAGAATCATGCTTGCTACTTAGGAGAAGCTCCATAAATGTTATTGAGATGTTCCATACATCCTAAGAGAGAAGAAATATAGCTGGAGCTAGATTACTTTCTTGGATGATGTAACTCACTGGTTCCTAAGTACACTGAACCTATAACCATGTAAATGGATGCCCTCTAACCAGCTAAGTAATTGCATTAAAAAATAGTTTGTTAATTTATAGATACATTCACCAATTATTTTTAATATATGCTGGGGCACCTGGTTATGTGCTCAAACTATAAAAAAAGAATGAACATCCTCTCTGCCTTCTTGAAGTCACTGTCTAGGGTAGGTGATACATCTACTAACAGCTAATTTTAGAACAATAGTGAGTAGAAAGATGTATGCATGTACAGCAATTATGGGAGATTAGCAGAGAATAAACAATCTAGTCTGGTTAAAGGCATTAGGGACAATAACAGGGAGTAGGGCATACAAGGTGAAAAGTGATTACATGATAGGCAAATAGCTGAACAGAAGAAAAAGAAAAGACAAAACTTTCCAAAAATGAGGTGTACTTAAGCAAAGATCTCTGAATAGTAATTATGTGGGATAAACTGCAAGAGGTTTAGTTCTGCTAAATTCTAAAATATGAAACAGGAGAAATGGTGGATTGGGCTAAAGTTTCAAGAGGGACATTTTTCTTTTGCCTAGGAGCTTGAACTTTATCCTGTAGGCAAGGGGCTTGCTGAATGATGTGAACCATCATAGAGACATGAATTTGCACTAATGTTGCACAGATACAAATTTCCCATTATAATATCTGATATAACACACAATTTAGTAACCTTAGCCCTCAGTTCTACTTGTGGCCATGACTAGTTAAGTGGTCATTTAACTTTGTTATCTGTCACTTTAGCTGCTAAAGATGAGCCACTTTACTATGTTTCAAGATGTTATTAGACATATTTTATAGAATAGCAGATGTGTAAACAATTTCTAAATGTATAAATATATCTTATATTTAGACAGCATGTATTATTAATATTATTTCAAGTTCTTAGAAGATGGACTTTTTTTTTCTTTGCATGAAAACATCACTCTTCCATGCAAATTCTCATTCTTTTGGATAAAGTCTATAACAGTGCATAGATAGGAAAGAGAGAGAACCCTTACATAAGCTATATACCACACTTTTGGGGCCAAAAAACATTTTCAGTGTTTTGCTTTTTTGTGCAAATATATATATATATATACATATATATATATATATATATGTATATATGATATAGTATAATACACACACATATATATATATACACACACATATATTACACAATAATAATACACACACACACACACACACACACACACACACAATACTTCATTACACACACGACACATTTCCTAGAAATAGCCACAATGGATTCTGATTTCTGGTGTGCAATTTCTTTGAGGAGGCTAAATCCTAAATGAATATTTGAAATGAGCTACTTTCTGACTGTATGAGAGGAAAAAAATGGGAAATCTCATATATAATGTTTGCACAAGATTAAAACAAATTCCCAGTTCCTTAGACTTCGTGACTTCCAACCCACCATTCTTTACTACCACAATTTTATTTTTCTTTGCATTTATATAAGAAAGAGAAAGTGAGATTCTAGTAGTTCAATATCACTTTGAACCTTCTTCTCTCATCTTCACAAATAGCCACAACTTTTGGAGGTCTTCTTTATCAAGTCACCCTACATAAGGCATTAGGGGCTTAAATAAGTCACATTCGCAAGTAACAAGCATATAGTTCTGGGGCAGCATTCATTTGCTTCAACCTCCTTACCTTTTACTCTATGTCCTCACCGCACACATATAGCCCTTGGCTTCTATTGAGTTTAATGAATGCTCTTAAATGTATAGGAAAGAGAACAGACTCAGGGAAAAATAAGTGCCATAAAAAATGTGCAAGGGAAGTAGCATTGTCACTGATGCTGCTCTAGTAAAGATCATAGCACAATAGCATCAGTGTTAAGTCCTTCCAGTGCCCAGTCAAGATGAAAACAACGTTGTAATAAATTAGCTGGAACTGCACTTCCCTAGGGTTTAGTGACAACACGATAAATAATTCTATGCACATATCATCTGGCTTTCCCTCTGCCAAAGTTTTCTACCATAATATTTTCAGGCCTTAAGTCATAGTCATCAAAACTTGATTAATACAAGGAGGGAAAGTTAAAATAACACTAAGGATATGTTTCCTTGGATGATACAACATATTAATAGTATAATAGTGTATCAATTTATAAAGATTTTCATTTTTATATATAATTAGTAATTAAAATATTCGAATCCTTCTCATTAAGTAGACATTTTGAATCATCCTAGAGGCTCATCTTAAGTTTTTTTATCTTTGATTTTTGAGGTATATTTCCTGGTCTTATTTTCTAATTTTTGAAAAGGATGTGTTTAAACTTCTCAGCATTATTTATGTGCAAAATTTAGTCCTCAGTACATTTTCCATTGCACATACAAAATATATATGTATATATATAAATTATGTATATGATACAATCATGTTTTATAAATATTTATATCACATTCACTTAACCTCAATTCATCAAATAAATTCATATATTTGTATAACTTTCACACGAAAGGAATAACTTAGCATATAACTTTACTAGCTAAACTACTATTGTCAGAAGTAAATCTGCATTTATTCTGTTTCCTAAACATCTTTTTTTCTGGAAAAAAAGCTAAGGCATAAACATCTCTTTTCCATTAATTACTGCATGGAGAAAATGAATGTTCAAGTGAATAACAATCAAACCGATTTTTACTAAATAGCAAAGCTGAATGAAAGAGGAATAAAAGATTTGTTTTTATTTTTTGAGAGATGGCTTATAAATTACTCCAAGATACTGTACATAATTTAGTTACTATACATACATTTATATTTTGTAGCACTGCTCATCTCTTAGTCCCTAAATTATATAATGAGTCCAGACTCCCATGATTCTTCTACTTGGTTTGAGCATGTTTTTTGAGAGATGGTTTATAAATTATTCCAAGATACTGTACATAATTTAGTTACTATACATACATTTATATTTTGTAGCACTGTTCATCTCTTAGTCCCTAAATTATATAATGAGTCCAGACTCCCATGATTCTTCTACTTGGTTTGAGCATGTTGACTGTGCTATGTGCTTCTGGTATGTATTTTAAAACAGGAATAATAACAGCTGTTATGTACTCAATACCTAATATATACCAGGTACTACCTATTTTAAGGATTTTATATTTTTTATCTTATTTTATTTGCAAAATGATTATATGAGTAGATATTAGTATATGCCCTTTTAAAAATGAGGAATCAAGAGCAAATAATAAAAGCATTCATTGAGAAAATGGCAGAACCAAACTTCAAAATTCATAAGTTGGTCTCCGAGCTTCAGCTCCTAACCAGTATGCTACAGGACAAAAAGGACTTTGACATCAGAGACAGAGAAAACAGCATGATTATCTCCAATAGCCCTTTCTCTCAAATATTTTTTTTCCTCAAATCTAAGTATAACTGGGTTTCATGGAGCACTTGTAAATTCTCCTCAAAGAGAAATCCTTCTGATTGAATTTACCACATTTCCATCACTCCTTTCATATGCTCACTCCACTTTATTTAAATTAAAAAAAAAAAAGTTGAACTAAAATTGGACAGATCTGAATGATCATAAAAATTGCTGCAGTACATTCAAGCTTTATTAATATGGAAATGCACTGTACTGAATACTGAAAGTTCACCAGATATAAGAAATGACCAATAAAGAGGAGTTTCTTCTGTCTGATCTAAAGCAAGACCTATGTTCATTCATCTCGCAAAAAAATACTTCACCAGGTAGAAACCATGTCTTTTTTCCTTTTATAGCTCAATGCTGTATATGATACATTACAGGCACTCATTAAATATTTGTTACATCAGAAATGCCTAATTGACTCCAACATATCCATTAAAATAGTTTATTTTATAATTTAGATAGCAGAAGATTTCACAGGGATTAACATTTTTGCAAATGACAAAAACAAAAATCTTGCTCTATCTAAAATAGGAGTTTATTAGAAAGAACACATGTAACTCAAGGTCGAAAATATAAAACCGGGTTTTACCAGGCACTGGAAACAAATTGGAGTGGTCCCAGAAAGCCACGGTTGATTTTCTCTTTCACTTTAGTCGCCTATTTTATAACCACTGGTTTCCTCTCAGCATCTCTTCACTCTCTTCCTTGTGAGTCTAGATTTTTCTGCTACTTCTTACAGGTGACAGGAAACAATAACTCCAGCCGAGTCCTGATGTGAGCTCCAGCTTTAGTGCCACCAACTAACTGACTCAATCTCTCCATGTTTCAAGTCTAAATTCCTGGGAGCAAGAATTGATAGGTGAGGGCAGGCAGCTGCTCCAACAACAACAAAAAAGGTGGGGAGAGGGAAGTGAAGGTGTGTGGAGTTTGTAACTGGTAGAAAAAAAAAATGATCTCTTTTAATACCTTTGTAGTCACCTCAGCAAAGCAGTACTGGTTTGGGCTTTTTACTAAGTCATAAAAGTGGCGGCATTTTGCAAGGAAATACAGTTATATCCCCATGTATAATTTTGATTTTGAACATTCATAAAGTGGTATCTACATGATACCAAAGTCTTCAGAAATTTTAGGGGAGAATCAGCTAAATATTTATCTGAAGAACAAATATTCCAAATTTAATGATGTAGAAGTGTCTTTCTCCCATTTTCATCAGTTTATCTATGTGAAACAGAATAAATATAAGACACCAAAATAGTTTGGTCATTCAGTCTCCACTTCAGGTGTCATTATTTGATATATATCAAGTCAACATATTCACATGAAGAAAAAATTACACAAATGGTAAATCAAAATATAACCTTATTTCTCTGCATTTTAATTTTAATGAAACTAGAGATATGAGGATATATAGAGAGCTAAATATTGTGTTTGGCATTCTATTTTCTTCAGAAGAAATGTCTTTTATTCTGTGATCATGTCCATCCTCCATTTTTTTTGTGTGTGTTAAAATTAACATTTTTGTTCTATCTTTTAAAATCATTATTTGGCAAATTAAAAGATTGAAGTATTAAGTAAGCATTGTAAATATTATTTTTGTTTAACTTTATTCATTAGTAAAGGAAAAATTAAAATAACGACTAGTTTGTAGTAAAAGCACAGGTACAATAAAGACCTTAACACAATAAGAGCGGAAAATAGATAGCAAAGGGGAAATGGTAGAAAAAAATCAAGAAGGAAAAGCATAATCTGAAATTATGACAACTGAGCATGTTTTGCAGCTCAGAGTTTTGCAGAAAATGAGTCAGGAGTAACATAATTGTTTTCTTATTCTCATTGCCACATACTTCGGTAGGCAGGATAATGGACCCCAAAGATGCCCATGTCCTAATTCTCAGAACCTTACATAACGAAAGGGATTTTACAATTGTCGTTACGATTAAGATCAAGATGGGCATTGTCTGAGTTGGCCCAATCTGACCATATGAGTTCTTAAAAGCAGGTGCAAAAAAGCAGAGTGATGGCAGCATGAGAATTCCACACCCTGTTGCTGATTCTGACATACAAAGACTAGAAAGAGGTATCCAGAAGTTAGAAAAGGCAAGCAAATGGATGCTTCCCAGTATTCTTCAGGAGGAATGGATCCCTGCTCACACCTTGATTATAAGACTGCAGACTTCCAAAACTGTAAGATAATAAGTTTATGTTGTTTCAAGCTAATAAGTTTATGGAAATTAATTACAGAAACAGTAGAGAATACAGATACAGAAGTTCAAACCTGTTCAAAACTTTTTTTTTGATATCCTTCATCCTGAACTGCATAAGAAAACTTTACACCTAAAAGCTTTATAAAGGATAAGCATCTTAATGAAAATAATTTCAGTTGCAATATTGCAAAAAAAAAAAAATTGCAGAGGCATTCTTCATATGGCTGTCTTATTTATTTTAATTTTAATGTTTTTATTTTTTTTATTCCTAACAATAGTTTAAAGAAACAGTATGAAGAGAGAGAGATGTGATTTATAATGGAACCTGGAGAATCTTTAGAAACAAATGGGTAACATATCCCAAATTTTAAAAAAGTTTACATAACAAAATGCCATTCATTTGTTACAACTTAAAAACCTGGAAAAGTAGTGGAAGCACTCTAGTCTCCATTGAGGTCATGATTTTGGCACCTAGACAGTGACTTTCTTGATTTGAATTTCCTGGAATATCAGTTACACAGAACATTTTTACAAAATGGCCTCAGAACAAAGTATACTCTTGATTTTTATCAGTAAATGTGTCATTAAGTATACGATATGACATTAAGAAACACTAAGTACTTCACACACTTAATAAAGTTTTCAATCTGGGATACTGAACTGATAGAAGTACAACTTTCCTATATAGTCAGACATTGGTCAATGAAGGACATTTCAATGGAGGTCTCATGATAATAATAAAAATGATAATAGAGCTGAAAAATTCCTATAGCCTAAGACTAAGTGATGCCGTAGCCATTATATCATCGTGAAACACATTACTTGCTTATTTGCAATGATGCTGGTGTAAACAAACCAACTGTGCTGCCAGTCATATAAAAGTATAGCACATACAAGTATGTATAGAACATAATACTCGATAATGATAACACATGACTATTTTACTGGTTTATGTATTCACTATACTATACTTTTTATTGTTATTTTAGAGTGTAATATTTCTACTTATAAAAAAAAATGTTTGCAGTAAAACAGTATGCTGTGTTATGCTGGCAGCAGCCTCACATCCCTTGTGTTTTTCATGTCTCTGATCACATCATTTTCTCTTCTGTTTGAATCAATCTCATGCTGTTTTGTCAGTAACATGCTGTATGGGTTTATAGCCTAGGAGCAAGAGGCTATACCATGTAGCCTAGGTGTGTAGTGTGCTATACCAGCTAGATTAGTGTAAGGGCACTCTATGATGTTCGCACCGTGATGAAATTGCCTAATGATGCATTTCTTAGAATGTATCTCCATCATTAAGCAGCTCATGAATGTATTTTAAACTTTTAAGTAAGACACTTGTTTTGCACACTAATGTTGCACACTGTAAAAATGACTGTGATAACTAAAGCCATGCAATGTGATTATAATAAGCAATGAAAAATAATACAACTGTTCTGTAAACCTTAAAAATAGTGTTAACCCTTTAAAAAACTCTCTTAATATCAGCTAAAAGTATAAAGAGGAATAAAAATACTAAAATTAATATTTATTTAGTACATTATAATTTTAAACATTAGAAACTTTGAAAACATGTGCTTTTGTCCTTTGTAAAGCACTTATCAAGAGTCATTTGAAAAGTACTTGCTTTTTTCTCATAGTATAAATTACAATAAGGAGTAAGAATCTTTTCTATACCTTAGTGAATCATCACACTCCTTTCTAAGTTTCTATTAGCTTTTAACATTATTTTTTGCTCTGCCATGATATGAAATAACTGAGAGTTCCTTTTATATGAAGCTTTATGTAAGTGTCATTTGTTCTGGGACATCTTTACCCTTTTTTATCGCATCCACTTTTCTTATTTACATCAATAATCTTGCTTTCAGGAAGTGTCTCTCGTTGCATATCTGCAGTCCAGGCAGTGAGTCTAGAGTTTAGAGTCAAGGGTCAACATTCTCAGAATCAGCTATTTCTTCTAGAATTCCATTTATGTTCAATTCAAATTTTATTCCCAATGTTATCATGTTTTGTTTCTTTGTTGCACTTTCATGTTTGTTGGCCAATTCCCAACTCCAAGTATCTATTGTTATATAATGTCATCTGGTTGTAGCACTGAGAGAAAAGAAATAGAAACAACGACATGCTTTGCCGTCTGTATAAACTGAACAACAGCTGTGCAGGGACCAATCATCAACAGACTTTGAACGAAGTGACGTGATTGATCATCAGTTATGATGCTCATCTGTTATCTGTGTGGTGATTTGTGGGCTGAAAAGCTAGCAGCGAAGTTTGTACTTTATGCAATTACTCACACTTAATATACCGTGGTAGTTGAAATTCGAGCATGTCATTGGAACCCCAGTGTTATTTAAATAAAACAGGGCAACTGAAATCTGTGCATATCACAACCAAGCTAAGTAAGGACTGTCTGGATTAGGATCCTAGTATACAAGAAGATAAAATAATGAGAACTGCCAGTTTTAAAAAGTCATTGTGGGGAGGGGAAGAAATTACATATTTTTAATCAAAAACAAGTAATGATAAGGTTCTAGAAAACATTAAAAGAAGTAAACATGTTATTGAATGCATCTTATATAGATAATTCTATCTACTATGATACTGAGAAGTATTAAGAAATAGGAGATGATGTAAAAGAAATATTCTTCTTATCTTGAATATGTGACAAAAGGAGACCCTTAAAAAATTAATACAGAAGGCTACAGAGAAGGGGGTTGGGGAAATGCCAGCCAACAGATGCACATAGAACATAAAGACAGTTTTATAAAGGCAAACACGCTAGAATTTTCCCATAAAGCTCTTGAATTATGATAAATGAGAGTGCTGTGTATGTATATTTGGAAAACCAACTGTGCCTTCTGCTTTAGTTGCCTTTTTTGCACCAATAATTCCTTAAACAATATTCTATTTCTACAGCATAACTCTGCAACCGTAGTGTAGCCAAGCTTTTCTTGGACAAATCAAGTACTAAATAATTCATTGGTGCTCTGAGGGGAAAAATATCCACAGCATACTGCTACAGAAAGTTTCCCTTCCTCATAAACAGAATAGGTTAACACAGATATGCAAAAACACGTGTGTAAGCGCCTTCTAAATGAATCAGGATGGAGCACATACATTAGGAAGGTGCTGGCTCTACTGGTCAGCAGTCTGTTCATCTTATTAAAATATCTTGCTGCTGTTGTTCTTTAACTGAGGTTAATGTCAATGTATTGGCTCAAGTCGCCGAGCATAAAATATGTTTTTTTACTGAAGAAAAATATAATGGTTTATTTAAGAACCTATAGGTATTTATAGAATTTCTTTTATGTATTTCCACTTTACTTCAGATCTTTTTTATATTTTTTACAAGGGATGGGAGTCTATAGGATGGTAAAGAGAGAATACATGTGCTTGAACAAAAAAATAACGTTGAAACAGAATGTTTGTATTGGCTATTTCCAAGGATTAAAATATATTAGATATGAGGATATGCAATAAGAATATGTTTATCATGTAAATCACTGATGCGGACACAAAACAGGTAAAAACGATTCGTTAAAAATTTACATTTTCTCAAAATCCAAAGGATACACTTAATGAAATCTGACTTTATTTTAAAAGAAATATTAATAAGTTTGCAAGATAAATCATACATCTTCTTTTCCTATTTATCAGGTACAAAACAAGTTGAAGGAATAACGTGTACAATCATAAGATATTTATGTTGCATGTCTCTAGGGGTCTTGACTTGCTTGAAAAAATTCATACCATTAATTCTTCCTCTGTCCCTGCGAGATAGGAAGCAAGCAAATATTTTTAGACAATAATATAACTAATGTGCATTCATGGAAGCAGAAAGGCTGATGGGTCTTCTGAGGAGCCCTGGGTCAGCTGGTTTTCTGCCTTTGGGGAAAGGGGAATGGCTGCAGGGAAACTGCTCTTTCCCGAATCTACAGGTCCATTGCCCTGCACTGGGAGTTCTTTTGCCTCCAGTTCTTTAACAACTAAATTTATCTAAGTAACTCCTTACACTGAATGCAAAGATAAATCTTCAAGTAAGTGAACTTTCTGGCTCTCTTCTGCTCAACTTTCTTCCACTTCATAACAGTACATCATCCTATAATTTATGTCCCTTTGTCCATGACTCACTTCCAGCAATAACTTGCTAATTGTACATCTCAAGCTCTATCTCCACAGGTGCAGAAGGAAATCCAGACCCTCTTCATTTTATCTCCACTATTTCTACAAACCCACAAAAGTTGTTCCTCTCGTGTTGATGTCTTGCAAATTCAAGTTCTTTTGAAATTCTATTAAAGAACTCTCTTAAGATTCTATACATTTATGTTGCTGCTCTCTCACCAATGAATCATAAAAGTTTGGCTGTAACAAAGGAACATCTGCATATACAACATGGTGTTATATTCAGAATCATCTCTGTCCTCATTTTGGCCTTTAAAGAATGGTGTTATTAATTATCTTTATAACTGAATCTCTGTGATAATAATAACCTAAAGATTATGTTACATTTACCAGGGATTTTGCTATGTACTAAACACTTTACATTCACTACCACATACATACTTATGAGGTTGGTATTTTTATTATAGGCCTTTTCAGCTTCAAGAGACTTTAAGCTCAGATTGTAACTTGTCCATAAACACACAAAAGCAGATATGGGTTAGAACTCAAACACATGATTTTTTTCACTATAAGTCATATGTTCTGAACCACTAAATTTTAATGCTGCTAAAAATTATGTGTGCTAAACATTGTTATACTATACATTTTTTACTATCAATAAATAATTCCAAGAGGTCAAGAAAGAGATTCAATATTGTGGTTTTAGGATTAGTTGAGTAATATGCCAAATTTCTCATAGTTTTTCATCTTCATAAAAAAGTTATATTTTTACACTGTAGCAAAATGAACTTGACTTATGTTTCACAGTTTATGTAGCTGCTTGCATATATTTTTGATAGCCCTATCATATGTCCAACAAATACATTTGCTCCCCACCTCACCTGCAACTTGAGACCTTGTAATATTAAAAACAGGTTTTACTTCATCGCAATGTATATGAGGTGACAGAAGGGCACATAATGAATAAGTAGAAGAAGTGGAAATATGACTCCAACTTCCTGACATTTTAATGAGGACACAATATGTCCCTATTGTTTTTCTATCAAGAAAAGTACACCAGATTTGTGTGGTAGCACTCTTCCAGAAATATATATGGGGGTAAGTATTGCTTTGCTCTTTTCTTTCAATATTGAAGTTGAAGCTTTAGGTAAAATATGAGAATAATATTATCATTATGTCGGGAAAATAATGTATTTGGTACCAAGGTTTCTCTCATCACTTAAGTAGTGAATAGATCATAAGCCTGCTGAATTTTGACAATGCCTTGTAATTTATTTAAATATGTTTTCACTATTCTGAAAGTCTTAGGGCATTATTTGCAGAATTATTGTTCTGCAATATATAGGTAAAGCTGGGGTATTAGGAACTCTCCTTTTAGAGCTTTATACCAGTTTAATTTCATATAATAGCAATATAAATGATCAAAGACCTGCCGAGTCCCAGCTTTGTATTGTAATGTATACATTACAATAAATCAAACCAAGGGTGGGTAAAGTGGGCTGCAGTGTGTCTGTCAAAATACCCACAGCCACTTTCAAACATTATGAGTTTAGTCCAAATCAAAAAATGTTCATCAACATTTTTACTCTCATTTTTATGTCTTTCTGAATCAGAAAATAAATCTGTGTGTTGCTGGTTATTTTTGACCTTATTCATTTCTATTACATTGGCTTGTTTACAATTTCTAAGATCTCATTTTGTTTAGAGAAATAGCAAGTTATCTTATACCTAAAAATATAATTTTATATATCTAAAGCCATAATTTTCAAGGTGTTTCCTTTTAAAATTTTTTTATATTGATAAAGACTTGCAAGAAAGCAGCAGAAGTAGAAATGGAGAGAAATAGAAAGAAATAAGAATTATTTAGTAGTATAATTTGAGAGAAATTAATTACTAATTATATATAGATCATAAAAAGGAGAAAGATTTAAATTGGTTTAGGTTACTGTGTTGATAGTAATATTCATTTTAAAAGAAAATGAAATTTTAGAATTAAACAAATTTCAGGGAATAATTCAATTTTGGAAAATTTATAATTTGAGATTCATAATTTAGAGGTAAAGAAGGTCACCAGAGTTAGATTTAAGAGTAACTGGCATTTATGTGGTAACTAAATTATTGTAATAGATAAGACTGTCAAGAAGTCATATTTAGAAAAAAAATAGAGAACCAAAGACTAATGTTAGAAAGCACAGGAAGCACCATCATTTTAAAGGACATGTAAAGAGAGAAAAACAATGGTCAGAAAGACAGAGGTAGAACCAGAGAGGAGTTATGAAAGAAAAAGTGTTCTAAAATCCAAGAAAAGGTCAAAAGAACCCAACTTCACAAAAACTAAATAAGATAATAAT
The DNA here is from genome assembly GCF_902729225.1 of Pteropus medius. Taxonomy (NCBI): domain Eukaryota; kingdom Metazoa; phylum Chordata; class Mammalia; order Chiroptera; family Pteropodidae; genus Pteropus; species Pteropus medius. Next base: position 338,325 of record NW_024342644.1, on the reverse strand, counting down.
TGAAAATATCCATTAGTTTTAGCAACTAAGAGTTCAGCGATTATCGGTATAGGGCATTGGTGAGCTAGAAACTAGATATATCGATGGAAGTAATATGAAATTGAAAGATGAAGAGAATAGGGAAATGCAGATGAGTCTAGTCTGTAAAGGAAGAGAAGGAGGCTAATATCAAGAGGAGAAATACAATTTATACAGTAAGAGTGACTTATCATATTCAAGATTTGAGAGAGAAAAAAAAAGCCAGAATAAAGAAAATAGATTAATTTAGCAGGAAAGATTGAACACTTAATGAGAAAAGGTTCAGGAGACAGTGGAGAGGAGTGGAATAAAGATAATAATGGTGAGGATCAGCTTTGAAGGGGAGAGGGGAGGATAAAGATGCAGTTGCAATGCTCTTGTGATATGTGCAGGCAAGAAGATAAGAGAGTTCTTGCCTAAAGGCCTCTCTGTTGTCTATGACAATTTTTCCAGGTTTTCAGCTGGAAGAAGGGAAAGGAAACCTTGATCAGAGTGGTTAAGGTTTAGAACAGCCATTGAGAGAAAAGGCAGGGAAATAAATGAAGAAAGCATAGAAGTCCTGGGTAAGATTTGATTTAATAACCATATAGCAATGTTTGTTTATTCATGTATATATTAATTTATTCAACAAATATTTATTGATCATCTACTATGTCCGGGGATTATCTAAGTGTTGAGAAATTAGTAATGAATAAAAACAAATCTTCACTCACATGGAGTTGAGGAAGTAAGTAAGAAATACAGTATGTAAGTAAACATCTACTGTTATACTCTGTCATCATTCTCTGTCTTTTTCCTAATAAGGATTACAGTTCCTATCTTCACAGATTGATGTCAGCTCTCAGCAAGCTAGTTTACTTTGAAAGCACCTCTTAAACTATAAAGGTTTCCACAAGTGATGACTCATGATCCAGATCTTGAAAACAAATGTATTTAATGAGTGGAACATATGGACACAAGAAATATAATAGAAGAGAAAAACATTGCATTTTCACCACAGGATAAAAATATATTAAACATAAATTATGAATGAGTATTATTATCAATACAGTGTTTTTTATGTGCCCTCTAAGCTTTGCATGTGCCTGAAAGAGATATGACTATAGCTCAGCTACTGTGGAATAGGCAGACCAGAGTCTAGTCAGAGATATAGACACTTGAACAAATAATCCTAACACATGCTGTAAGTGATATGGGAGGTGTTCTGGGCCCACAGAGGAATGACTAGATCACCCTGGTATTGCCAGTGAAGGCCTTATAGCTAATAATACTAAGATTGATTCGTGAATGATGATAAGAGTTTCACAGAGAAGAAGTAAGCAAAGAAGCAATAAGGATATCAATTCACATGCTCTATTTTCCCAATTATATTATGGAAAGACAGGACATTCAAAGTCCTGCATAATAAAACTGACATTTCTTGCAACCGACTTGACCAAAAGAAGATTCAGTTTGGTGGTGAATGTCAATTTCATCAACATGCCTCAGGCCCCGTATTAGTCTGTTATTATACTACACAAAAGGGAGGAGACTAAGTAAAATAGGATGAACAACCATCCTTCAAAAACATGGCTCTGTTTGAGACAATTTGTGATTGAATTTCTTCAGCAGACTACTCAGAGCTTTATGTTTATCAAAGTATACCATTTAAATTACCATTAAAGGAAAATTAAGTTGATATTAACCTTGTCTATTCAAATTACGCCAGTGAAAGGTAAATACACTATTCTGACGTGCACGAAAATGAAATGATAAATTGATACGAGTAACACTTGAAATGGATGGAGTCTTTCTAATGAGTGATTACCTGTGGTATAACTATATTGATTGTGTTTGTACATGTCAAATGAGGCTGGCAAGGATGAACTTGAAGAAATCAATCTTGGAACTTGCTGGGATAGCAGCCTCCTACTTTCACAGGTACTAAATCATGAACTTAAAAAAAAACTATGAAAGTTTGTAAGGTACCAATCTCTTCCCAACACTATTTGGTTTGGCAAAGAATTTCTTGTCAACTCAAAAGACAAACATCTGCTCTGATAATGATTTGTAGAGGACAAATAATTACACGAGTTCTTCTGGAGACACACTATTCTGACTCCTATCCTCTTGATACTGTGAAGAGTTTATTTTTTTCTATTTCTATTTATTTTTCTTATAATTAAAATATATTCAGAGAGTCACGTTCTTCTGAGCTCTCTTTTCTCAATATAACAATGAGTTATTTCTATGCTGATTTGTATATGTTGGACAAGATTTATTAGAAGGAATGTGAAACACAGGCTGCAAAGTTTATATTTTTACATTTTTATTGGGAAACACTCCAGGAGGAGGTGGAGATATGTGTGCATGTGCACTTACACAAACACATGCACAAACCATAAACAGTATGATGGAATGTGCATTTAGCACTAGTTTACTGGCGGAATGAGGAAATGTGACTCTCCACTCTTGTAAATGTTGGAATTCATATTAAAAGAGTATAAAGACCTATGGAATTACCACTGACATGAAATAACATTTTCGTCTATTCTAGAGGAAAAATTGCTGAGGTAGATTTGAAATGAGGACTGCTATCAAAGCAGATAAAACTGCAAAACTCACCTCCAGAATTCATTCCACTATTACTGAAGCATGCCATCCTCTTGGTTTCTGAAGAAAAGCTTATGAAACCTGGGCTAGAATGCCCAGGTAAGAACTTATTGACCCAAATCTCTCTCTTATGGTAGAGAACAATCTTTTCATGTGTGTGTGTGTGTGATTTTTTTCTTTTAAAAAGGATAGAAAGATATGCATAATGTCTAGATCATCCTGGTACAGAAACTTGGTAGAGCAATTAATTTCTAAGTGCCCGTGTGGTGATTTTTCTTCCATACGGTAGTAAAACAGCAGGCTAGTTCAAGGACATCTGGGCTTTACAGTAGCACCAGAATATCACCTCCTTGCATGTCACTTTCATTGCTTTTAACTCATGCTTTTAAGCACTTTAGAAAAAAAAAACCTATTTCACGAGTCTCTGTTAAAAAAAAAAAACACTCCCTTTATCTTCCTTTACTAGTTATTAATTAAACTTTATAATTATATGTAAAATTATAGAATAACAGGATATTTTATATAATGAATTTGCCAGTGATTCCCGTTGGTCAACATCATATGATCTCATGCAACATTGTTAAAAAGAGAAATCACTGAATAACCACTCTTCTGTGATTATCTGCGTTGAAAAATTTTTGTGAGGAAGATGACACACGGAGACCGTTGATGGCTACAAGACCATGTGCCTTAAGTGGACAAGGGATGTTACAGACTGTCATACAAATACAAGAGATTAGCATGTTCACCTCCTTAGCTATATATCTTGATTCTTCTCATGATTTTACATTATCTCTTTCTCCACCTTTTGTTCCTAAACAGATGCAGTTGGAGCAAACATTTCTTCAGGAGTGCCGCAGTGTCAGATGCAGGGGCTATATTCTGATTCTGTAACTCAACACATGGTTTTAAGCCAATAATATTCTAAAAGAAAATTACACCAGAAGCACCCTGTCCTTACTCTCTCATACTAGATGCTCTATATCTGTCTGTATCTATACCTATACCTGTATTTGTATCTGTGCCCATATTCCATTTGAAATGAGAGCTTCTCTAAAGGGGAAATTTTAACAAAAGGACACTGCGGCACGTGTGAAGACAAAGGGAGGATGAATTCTCCATCATGTTGAAGGATTTCTTGCAATAGCCTCCCTTAACGAACTTAAAAAATAAAAAGAAATAGATGTAACTTTGTTTTACCAATTTATAGGTCTATTAATTAATCTTAAATTCATTAATAAGTAATACTGTAATGTAAAAATATTGTTTGAACTCTTACATGTTCTAAGACTTTTTTATCTCCCCTTTTTCTTTCACTTTAATGAATATTATAAATACTTTAAAGGTGATAGCCAGTTTCCTGAGTAAAGTAATGCTCATATGGGTTAGATAGCAGACATATTTTTATCATTTTAAAATTCCGCTAAACAGGTGAACCGAAGTTTTCTATTTTCATTTTTTGGCTCAGTGGAGGCATTTTTAAAAAAGCAATTTTTTAATTAAATTATTGTGACTACGGATTTTCAATTTGGTCCAATACGTTGACATACTTAAAACGAGCTGGTTTATTTCTTTAAAGTAGTTTAGAATTTTAGTTGTAAGAGAATAGTATGTGTAACTGAATCTGCACACATTTTGTAAATGAAATTAGTACTGAAACGTGACTTTCCTGAAGGCTGCTAAAGAGTACTGATCACTCTTGAAAGCATTGTCAAGATATCGCTAAGGTAAACTCGAGCTGGGGAAAAAGTAAATAAAACAAAAAAAATTGAGAAACCTCACTGAGACCTAAGGTTTCAAAGAGCCTTAGAAGTAGTTAGTTACTGTTGCATGACATGCAGGCTTCACTTTCCTTTCCACTTGGACAAGAATAACAACACCAACAACATATTCTCATTAAATAACAATATCATTAAAATAATTTCCAAATTGTAGAAAATTTGGGAAATTCATAGAAGCATTAAGAAAAAAGTCTAAATCGTCTCTAATCCATCACCTACCAGACAGCCAACGTTAACATTACACATTTTATATCTACTTCCAGGGTTTTTCTACACATGATTTCCACAGAATTCTGAAAGTTACTGAGGGCTATATTCTGTTCTTTCACTGAAATGATTATGGAAGCATTTCTCATGACATTGAAAATTAGATAATTGAATGTTGAATCTCGAAAATAAAGATAGAGATAGAAATAGAAATGAGAGTCGATTAGGGGGACTGCTTTATTAAGTAATGGATTTGGTGTCTGTGTCTGTGTGTGTATGTGTGATATTTAGGGAAAGTGTCACATTCATGACACTCATTGTGTAAATCTTATATTTCATTTTTGGTAGAAGATCAGAGTTAACCCCAAAATAGATTTAAGATCATAGAGGTCAGTCATCTGGAGTAAAGGCTAATACTTTTTAGAAACAGATGTGCCATAATAATTCATCACAATTATAATATATCATGTCTAAATTAAAAATAGTAGACTAAATAGTTTTCGGTATTGTTATCTATAAAATCTTTTTGCATATGGATCTATGTTTGTTCCTCACCTGGCCATCCCCACCTGCTAGCCCTGCATTCTCTCATATCAAATTTTTAACTATAAAAAATAAGCTATGAATTTTCCTTACAAACTAAAGCTCAACTGCTTGTCCTAAAAATCAAAATGGGCTATTAATATTTATTAATTTAATTTAATAGCCAGGTCATGTCCCATAATGACATCTATTTCAATGCCTAACTTGAAAAATAAGTTTACTGTTGAAAAATTGAATTTCACAATTCAGTGGCATTATAGTTGAATCTAGTAGATCCTCTGCTTCTGTCCTCTTATTCAGATTTTCTCTAGTTTACTTCTTCCTCCTTTTCCTGCCGTTCTTATTTCTCCTACCCTTTTTCATTCCTGCCTGATTTTTGTTTGATTTTCATTCTTCCTTTATTCTTTTTCTTTTTCCACTTTTCCACTTTTATTCACTAAACTTATTTGAATGTGTTGAATGTATTGAAATACAGCGAATGCTAACCGTGCTTACATAGCTTGTGTCTTCCACCGCAACGTAGATGCTTGTGCTTATTGCATCAGAGCTACAGACATGCATCTAATATCTGGAATGAAGCTATTAGTGCACAAAAGTCTCTATTATAAACTCAACTTCTTTTATATAGACAGAACAACGAATGAACTAAAAACTTTACCGACCTTAGAGAGCCCTCAGGGTGCTCATGTTTGACAGTTGAGATTCTATACAGGCTGCCTGGCAAAGCAATAAAAGCCTTAAATGGTTTTGGGACCACCAGTCCCTGCTTTGTAAAGTATTCATGAAGTAGAATTACGATGACTTGCTACCTGGGTATGATTTTCACTTGCCTCAAGCTCTCTCTGCATTCAGTTTGACCTCCTTTGCTACCTTTGACATTGATCTATTCTTGAGGTTGTAGCTGTAGGCTTTATGTTTGAACCTGAGATTAAAGCTGGAAATAAAAGTTACCATACTATTTCTGCCTATAAGTTGATAGGTTGTATTGCAGCCCTTTGTACTAATCAGGGTGGTCACTGAAGAGTCCATTTGGAAAATAAGATCTTCAGAGACTTGACTTTCGAAGAAACTAGCAGAGAGTTGTGGAGAAAGGAGGAAGAAAAAGAATGGTTGTGACACTAAAGGCCACTCCTGAATTACAGAAGAAAATCAGCGGGAGCTGCTAAAAATGGCCATAAGCACTTTATATTTGATATTGACTCATTCAATACATTCAGCTAGGACTGACCAAATCTATTCTTTTTTCTTCTCCTTGTGTGATACTGGGTTTTATTTCCATGCTCTTTCCAATCTACTTACTTTACTATCAGGTAGCTTTTTCTTCTATGCCCAACTCCAATGTAGTCTGGAGTATGTTTATTTCTCTCTGCTAAATGGCATTTTTCTACCTTCTCCAATGCCCTTTGTGACTTTTTACAATGATTAGCAGCTTGCAAAATGTGATTTCTCTTTTTTTCTCTTGTTTTCACCCTTGTTCCTCCTTTCTCCCTCTTTTTTGGGGGACTGGGGGTGGGTAGTGGTGGTATTCTTCAGTTATTCAGAATAAATGGAAAATGCATAATTAAGAATATAATGCCATAGGAAAATGCAATTATACCTTCTAGATACTGAAAGTAGGAACAGGAGGAGAGAGGAAGGCAGCACAGCAAGTCTAATAATGTGGGTGCCCGCCTTTCAGGCGAAGGGGCTCTTTTCTCTAGTTAATTTCTACTTAGAAACAAAAGGTTTTTCAGAGAATGAAGAGAGGGGACTGAATGATGTTCCAATTTGCATTTCTGTTCACATAATATTCTTGGCAATTGACTAAAGAAAGGTTCTTTTTTTTCTTGTTACAAATGGAAGCACCTGTTTAAAAATAGTTGAATCAAATTTTATTCACAATTACTATTTTGCTGAAACTTGTCTCTGAGAACCTTTGAAATAAATTCTGAAATCTATTAGGTTTAATATATATTTTTTTGAAATCTGCACTAAATAACTTGAGGTGGCATAGCATGGTAAGAAAGAACATTGTTTCAAAAGTCAGAAAATGTAGGTTATAATCTAAACTCTGTCACTAACTCAGTTATATTAAATAAATAATTCAAAGTTCTTGGTCTCCATTTCTTTTCTTAGAAAATTAAGAGTTCATATTAGATAATCTACAATATCTCTTCCAGTTAAAAGAAAATGTTTGGTTTTCTTTCACCTTCATAGTTCAAAAACTTTTTCTCTGAAGCAGAAAGTGACTGTACTCAGATCTGTTGTTGGAAAGCCACTCTTACTCTGGAGGAAGGTGTATACAGAAACTCTACCTGCACAGCTTCATCGCAGCAGTTTTTTTTTATCTTTTTTTTCTGACCTAAACAAAGTGAAATAGAGAGGCTCTGATTGCCAAAGAAATTCCAAAGATATTGCTGTAAATTATCCACAGACATTTTTAAGCACCATAATCCAAGAACCGCATTTTTAAACTCATGTTTCTAAGACTCTTTGGGCTTCCATCTGCTGTGGCTGATAGAATTCAAGAACACTCACTGGTGCTTTGAAAATGTTCACACTAATACTTGTTCTTTTTTAAAAAAATTATTTATTTAAATTAGTTTCAAGTATACAATACATTGGTTAGACATCTATATAGTTCATAAACCGATCCCCCCAATTGCTCTCCCTCCCTCCCCTGGCCCTCCACCAAGTCATCATATTAATGATAACTGCATTCCCTCTGCCATGCTTCCCATCCCCGTGACCAACTATCAACTACTAATTTGTACTTCTTTAACCCTCACCTCATTCTCCCAGTGCCTCTACCCGCTTCCCCTCTGTCCATCACCAATTTGTCCATTATATATGTGAGTCCGTTTTGTTCTTTACTGCTGCATTCTGTTGCTTCTTTCTTTAAGGAGTTGTAAATAAGGTAGGGAACTGGAAATGAGAATTATGTTAGCAATGATTTTAAAAAGAACATAAGCATTTTAATAAATAGTTAAAGTAGTGATTCCTTATGAAACTAGACTGTAAGCTCTTTGAAGATATGAAAATAATTTAGTTATCTGTGTCTCCTGATTGGTAAATTTGGTGTCAGGCACTCAAAAATCATCATAGGCAGTCAATATACATAAGATTGATGACTGAGAAATGCTAATTCATTCTGATATTTTAAAAACAACTTCAAAGTAATGGCATCCTGAAAATGATAATTTTTTGAGTTTTAAAATATTCAACATATCATTATTCTGCAGAAAAGAACTAATATAGTCTACTAAGCATTTGCTTATTACTTTTATTTAACCTTCTTCTTTCCTTACTTCCTCTCTCCACCCTTTCTTTTCTTTCTACATTTGCTCCTCCATTACAACAGGAATCAGGACAGATCTAAGTGAAATGAACATACTGTAACTCCCTCTCTTTGAAGCATCCTACTGTCTCCTCTGTCTCCCATACGTTCATCCTCTTTTGTTCCTACTCTCTCCACTCCACCTCTAACTCTTGTTTTTTCTTCATTATTCAGCTCTTGTTGGCCTCTTCTTGGAAGCCTTTGACTATTACAGCCTGCTACGATGACTTCGTGTGTCTTAAAACAAGATCTTGCCCTTACCTTTTCCTATATCACTAATCAGACTCATAAGTAACATAATGGCTTTATATGTAAAAATTGGGGAACTGTATTCCCATACAAAAATGAAATCTGCTTAATATAACATCTGACAATACTGATAACATTCCAGGAGGAAGCCTTCAACCTAGTCTACTTCTTCTCCCCGAATTTTTCCTGTATCAGGAAATGCCACAATATATTTATATGTGTTTAGTCTTGCTACTATTCAAAACTCTTTTACAGCAAAACAGAATCTTCACATTTTCCTCCAATTTCCCTTACTCAATTTTCTTTTCACTATCTGGCTCATGGGGATAGAAGATAATGAAGATTATGCAAAGCCCTCTGCCCTTCCAACCTACACAAGAAGCTTCTATGCCAACTAATTGTCCTTAAGATTACACACAAATTCCAAAGCACGAGGTCCTGGGATTGCATCATTTAAGTCATGCTATTAATGTCTCCTACAACAGTAAACTGCTCTTTTTTTTTTTCTTCCAGACACATATACATTCAGGCGTCCCTCTCCAACTTCAAGATGGGCACAATCTTTGGTTCATCTTATCCTTTAAAACTCGAGTGCTGTGACACTTTCAGCAGTCTCACTCTACCCAAGACCATTAATTCAGGAATCAAAACACACCACACACACACACACACACACACACACACACTAAACCTCTAGGTGAGTGGTCAGGTTTCTGATAATATTGGAAAGTTGCACTGAAGACTCACTGAAGCCCATGCACATAAAGATAAAATAACCACAGAAGAAAAAAATTATCTTGGGTGGTTTAGGCAAAGACTTGTCTGGAGGATGATATAACGCAGGGTTTTAAAATTTTCTTTTTATATTTATTTTTGCACTCTAACATGGCTCATATTTTCCTTTTGAATTCACTGATAATTGAGAGTATATTCTCACATTTAATCCTACTACAGTAAAGCACATAGCTGAGAGAAAACATTCATATATGCTACTAGAAGGCTTCTGTTAATTCCAGCCATGTGAATTCATTTTCAAGTATTCTAATATTATATAATAAAATACATAATGAATTCATTTTCAAGTATTCTAATATTATATAATAAAATACACCTGTAATATAAATTAAAAGCATTTGTAATAAGACATACATTGCAAGGACCCCTTGACATTTCAAATAAACAAAAAATACATATTTGTTACTGTTTTAACAAGTGGATGTTCAAATCATATATTTTCACACATATGCTAATTACCGTACTCTGAATAGTCAATAATTGTTTTAAAAGTATTTTACAGATGTTAAATATGTGCAAAAATATGCTCATCCAAAGAATTTTAAAAACTCAATACTCAAAGGCAGAGATAGGGGGAAAAAATCACATTCCAGTCAAACAAAAGAAATATATTTCCTGTGAAACACTAAAACGAAATGTGTTTTTTTAAAATTGCATTTAATGAGGCTATGACTGATAATAGTGAAATCTAATGTGGCATATTGCCTTTAATTCACAAATGTGGGGGCCTTTCTGATTATTGAAATGTTGTCATGAAAGGTAAATTGGTAAATGTATGTAGAGCCAAAGATAAGATAGATTTGAAATGCATAAAGTAGCTATAAAAATATGGAATAGTGTTCAAAGCAAACCTCTATATTATCTATGAAAAAATCTGAGTACTTTTAATCTTTTTTTTTTGATGTTGAAGTATTTTAGGTTAGTTTAGCAATAGCATTAGGTAAAAGAAAGAAGAAACACTTTTCTCGAGCACTATGTCAAATGTTATCACATAGAACCACTCATTATCTATCTAGTAATTGATCTATATATCCATCTATATATCTATTTATTATTGATGTATCTTCTCATATCTCTGAAGTAGGCATTACTTCCCCAGCACTATAGATGAAGATACAGCAGAGAGAGTCCATCATACCTTGCCTAAGTTCACCACGGCAAATTGAAGTCTTGAACCCACATCGACTGATTCCCAGGCTAATACCATATGAGGAGTCTTCTTCTGTGATGATGGCTTTATTTACAGTGATAACCACATTGTATCACAATGGGCTTCCTGGTGCTGTCATCTCCAATAGACTATAGGGTATTAATTGCAAGGATCATAACATAATTATTATTATATCCATATCCATTAGCAACATACGTGGCACATAGCAGTCCCTAAACAAATATGTTGAATTGAACTGAAACATGCTACCCGTGCTAGTGTAACTACACTGCAATCCTAGGTATTTCAATGGTCTCCATCTTGTACAAAACAGTAAAATGAAAATGAGGACTGGTGTGAGATGACCTAATGTGAGATGAGTCCAGTTCTTTTCCAATGTTCTCATCGTTAAGTTAAACATCAACTGACATTAACTCAATTCACACAAGAACAAAGGAAATTTTCACCTTATGACTTCTTTGTTTTGGCAAGCGCAATTTCCATGTCTTTTTTTTTTTTTCCACCCAAATGTTTCTTTCCCTAACACTCAGGAAAATTTTATTTCTCCTGTTTTCAAAATAATGACAGTCACTGGTTTAGTTTGTTATAATTTTATATCTTCGCCATGTGCTGTTATGCCTGAAATTCAACACAAAGTAAATAAATACTATTAGCATGTGGTTGTTATTTTTATTATCCCAGTCATACATGGAAGAAAATGTTACAATTCACAATGAATCTTGCTGGCATAAATACAGAGACCACAGAAGAGAGATATATATTTATAGTGACAGGTGCTTTGTTTCTTAAGCTTAAATAGGACATAAGAGGGAAAGTCCCCTTTTTACCGGAGTTCGTTGTCCTGACTTGCTCTTCAGTGGCCCCTACAGTCCACTAAAGTAAAACTTCAGCTCAAGTAAAAATGATCCCCAAGGCCTGCTCTGACCTTTGAGTACAGCAATCCTTGGTTTCCACTGGCTACCAGTCTCCTGCTGGATTATGTACTAGACAGAGCAACAGAAGGACAGTACTGAAGAGTAAACAAATGCTTTTCTCCCCTCCCCTTTAACTAACAAAACCCATTCTTTTAACACACGGTGAGGGTAGTAAGTTGACAGTTTCCATAACACGAATAAAAAAAAAAAAAATTCCATTATGTCTGTTGGGATCGAAGCCTAAAAAAGACTTCATCTCCAGTGAGGGAATGGCCTGGAGCAGGGCACAGCTAACCATGGCCTTGGGCCAAATCCAGCCCTCTGCCTCCTTTTGTATGGCTTACAAGCTGGAATCTCTTTTTCTTTTTCTGTTTTAAAGGATTTAGTAAAAGAAAGAAAAAAATATGCAACTTTAAGGCTTCTAGATGTCTACATTTAATCTGGCTCTAATCTACAGCTTAATTCACTGGCCAGGTATTAGCAATTTTTTCTGTAAAGGGCTAGATAGTAAATATTTTATGTTTTGTGGGGCATATAGACTTGCATATATATTTTTTTCCCCTACAATTCCTTAAAATGTAAAAAAAAAAAAATGTTTTACTAGAGAGTCATACAAAAATAGAAACACATTTGTGAGCCAGATTTAGCAAGCAGGCAGACTCCTGCCCTAGTGCATGGCTGACCCATAAGATAGTATAGAAAATGAATCACCACGTGAAGAAAACACTCCATCAATCAAGATTTTTCCCACCAGGGTTACCTGCCTTGGACTGTTATAAGACTGAGAAATAAATGTCCGCTATGTGTGAATAGGACATATATTTAGGTCTATGGATTACAGTAGTTCGTTTACCCTAACTAATAAAGAAAGAACAGCTAAGGCAGGGCTTTCCAAAAAGTGACAGTTTAAACACACATTTGAAGGAGCGAAAACCATAGAGACATTTGAAAGAAGAGCATTCTAAGCAGAGGCTCTGATTCCGGAGCATATCTCTCGTTTTCAAGGAAAAATTGGAGGTAAGTGTGGCTGCATTAGAATGATCAAGTAGGAAACTGTCAAGATTTGAAGTCATAGAAGAAAGAAGCAGCTAAGTTGTGTAAGGCCTCATGGATCTTTCTTTTTTTTCTTTTTTTTTTTCTTTTTTGGTTTTTACTCAGAGAAAAATAAGAAGACAAAGGTGAGTTTTGTGTTGAGTAGTAACATGATAAGGCTCTAGTTATAACAATTTCAGTCTGGCTGCTATACTGAAAATACATAAAAGCAATCAATGATGGAAGCGAGAGACTAGTTCAGAGACTAGTGCAATTATTCAAGCAAAAGACAATGGAAACATAGAATATAGTCTCAGCAATGGATAAAGTAGAGAGAGAAGCTTAAGATGACTTCATATATTTTGTCCTGGGTGAAGCTGAATTTAAGAAAACTAGAAGTAGAGTAAGTTTAGAAAATATTAGGGGCTCAGTTTTCTACATGTTAACTGTCAGAAATCAGACATCAAATAGAGATGTCAAATTAGCAGTTGGAAATAAATGTAGAGTTCAAGGGACAGGTTAATGGGGCTCCTCTGTAATCTATATTCTGTTCTTCAGCAGTCCAGTGATAATTTTTATTGCATAGGTCTATAATGTTTTGTTTGCAGTGTTTTCCTCCCCTTCTAGTTTGTCTACTTAGCAAAGGAAGGACTAATTTTTTAAAACAATTTTGTGTCCTGTACAGCGCATGCTATAGCCAATGAATATTTTTCAAATGAACAAATGAGTATATTTAGAGAGTCTACGAACACAAGAGACAGGTGTTCCTCAGTAAAGGTACCATACTTGTTAAATATATTAATTGTCCACTGCATTTCTACACTGAAACATAACACATTTTTTTTATGGGGAATAGTAAAGGTCCTTGCAAAATAGTAAAAGGAGAATGTCTAAAAAATTCACAAGTTCTCTGGGTAATTGTAATGCTAACTAAAGTTTAGGACTCTTGCTATATAATTGTAAGTAAAATCATACATATTTATTTGTGAAAGTATTACTAAAGATTATATTCCATATCTGTTTCATGGGAAACTACTACCAACTAAGCATTTTATTGCCTCCTCCACTCTTGAGATCTATTTGTGAAGGTTATGTTCACTTAAATATAGAAAAATAGCCCAAATTCTGTTAGTTTCCAAAAAAAAAATAACAATAAAAAGTTGAAAGGGGGAAATCACCATCATGCAATATCATAAAAGTCTTAGTATCTGCTGAAATAAGTTCACAAAGTATGTGGGTTGCCTGTGGAATATATTTATTTTGTCAGGGATAAAATCAATGCTGTATTTCATAAATGAATTATGGGTGATAGCATTCCTTAGAAAAATAAATTGTCATAGATATTAGATGATTTATTTGGATTCACAAATGCATTTCAACATCCTTTGTCTACCTTCCTAATGAATACTGCCAGGGACCTTCATGCAACGTGGTGTTTGTTGCCATTTGCACCTGTGAATATGCTATAGTGGGAGGAAATGAAACATCATGTTTTAAATAGATGAAGGAGTAAGATGGGATCTTT